>NC_137003.1:16276203-16391921 GCF_032717465.1 Coenobita brevimanus | reverse complement strand
GGGCAGCTTCGACTCAGCCCTTGGACAAGTTAAATGGGTAGACTCACTTTTCAGAGAGAAATTAATTTGAGCTATTAGTAGGCAAATTCTCTCTTCTTAAATTCATCATCGTCCTTTGTGGCTTCCAATAAAGAATCATAAAGTGTTCCCATGACAGTCAGCTGGTTCTGTAATTGCTGGCTCCAGGCCTTAAGTTTAGTGTAGTCTTTGTCAGAGGATTGGAATTCATCATTTACTTTACCACAGAGTGGTGACATAGGCCTTATGGCCTGCAATCCTCCTTGACAAGGACATATTGAACCAAGTCTGAAAATCAAAATTAATAGAATCACTAAATGTTGCCTACAGCAATGAAACCACTAGAATTAAATTAACTAAATGTACATAGAAGAATTCAGCATCAAACAGCAATACTAAGAATGATACATAAATCTGAACAACTAAATTAATAGTACAATTAAATTTAGATAACAAATTAAAGCATTCTAGGGGTTACTACAAAAATAATCCATATTTAGTTTGTGTTAGCAACCCACTGATCATAATGAAATTTAATAGCTCCTCGCACCTTGGCCCAAATTCTACGTCTTCCTTCCCAAGTAGGGTGAATTTGGTCCATGACTCGTACCTCCAGAGGATAGGTCTTACCACCAAGCAAAATAATTTTCCCTTTTAGTTCCTTGGTTATTTTCTTATTAACCGCGTTCATGATCTTATTGTAAACAATGGGATCCACATATCGAGGATGATTATGTGGATATTCCCTCTTTTCTACAGTGCACATCACACATTTAGCACCTGCATCTTCTATAGCCTCATTAATTTGTAGTAGTGTAGCCACTAAGTCCTGTAAGTCAGTTGACTCATTAATATCGTTTCCCCCCAACATGACTATAACCAAATTATAGCCAGGTCTAAGTACTTCTGCAAATTCCTCGTACTCAAAAAATTTGTCTGCTCTGGCACCCCCTACTCTGATCATCTCCATGGTCACCAAGGGCCATGGTGAAGGCACAGACATCAAGGTGTCACAGGTGACCAGAGAGTGGCCTATATAAGCCACCCGATAATAATTTAATTCCAGAGCAGTCGCCATGTTGGAGTGTTAACAATCCGGTTCGAAGGACCACTTTGTGGGGGAAAAATTAGAAAAATTTAGAACATACCCCCGGTAGTGTCGTAAATATTTAACTGGCTAATCACTTGCACTAAACAAGACAAAAATAGGCCTACAACACTACATAATTTGTCCGGATATATATGTCTTACTCCCAGGACTCACCTGGATCGTAATGACGTGTAGGTTGTGTTCCCTACTAAGCAACTAAACGATCTATTTAAGGATCCTCAAATAAAAGCTGGAAACCCTGGTGAAATATTATTCGCCCAGTCTTTCGCCACTAAGGGTCATTTAGTTACTTAGCTTAACAGTAGCAATGGAGAGGCTTGTAGGTTGTTGCCATATGGTCGGAGTTGTTGAAGATGTTGCTTGTTGCTAGTGCTTGGCGGATTACTGGAGGTTACGGCCTGGACCAAATACGTACTTTTTACGTAAGCATTACTATTTACACTATTTATAAATTAGTGTGAATTGATAATGTTCATTCCCATCTAGGAGGAAGCACTGTCGTAAATTAATTAATCAGTCCAGTCTGTCCCAACCGAATTCTCTCTCAATACCACGAGAGTGGTTAGACTGCTTCCAAGCGTGACTAAGGCATGACTGGGACTGCCTCTGACTCGACTCGAGATCATCTGAGACTAAGACTCAATGAATTAGGACTGAGAGCGTGGGCGAGAGCCCGAGCAACTGAGGTCTCGAGACTCGTAATTGACCGAGGCCTAGCCGAGACTAAAACTTAGACCTCTGGAGAGAAGAACAGAGGCGATCCACCAATCAAATAACTAAAAATGCATATGTGCACATTCCATCCATGGCTGGAAAAAGACTAAATTATGAACCATAGTATAAATATACGTAATCCTATATACCCATCACCCTGGGTTACGTATAATACATTATACTTCCAAAATACGACTGCCCATCACCAACTAAAATAGAAAATGGGAGGAATTATTCCTAAATTTCCGACAGCCTATGCCGTGGATCTTAACAGTACCAGCAACTTCCATCAAATTTTTCCACTTCAGGTACCTGTCCATGTCTTGCCTTGAATCACTTCGACCTACTTGAAAAGTGGGCGTACTGGATCTGATGTAGGACTCAGATTCTAAAGCCCTGGCTAGTGTTTCTTGGGTGCTTCTGGGTTGTGCCTGTTTCACTTGCACGTTAAACTCTGCACTATGAAAAGCATAGATAAACTCGTCTCTCTGAAGAAAAGGGAACAGTTTAGGTGCTGCTCCAGGATATACCTTGTGTGCCATACTCCCCAGGTCATGAACAAGCAGCTTGTGGGATTTGCCTTGAGCCCGTGTGCGGTTCTGTAAACCTCAGTCTGGTACATGGTCCCATATCTGAGCTCCAGCACTTCTACCAGGGACTGATAACTATTCCTCTCCTCCAACGACATCTGGCCCAGAATTTCCATTGTGGCATCCTTGAGGCTAGTAACAAGTTGCACTGCCCTCTACCTATCATACCAACCATTCTGATCACATGTCACTCAAACTGAGCCCAGTAAGCTTCCCAAGATTATCATCATGAGGTTTCTTTTTAATTGGACCCCTATTATAGCCATGGACTTTATATTTTTTTTTGGAGGGGGAGGGGTATACTGGGGCATCATAATTAAGCTCAAGATTTAAACTACTGCATTCTGATTACTCAACCCTGTATTTCTACCTTTAGATGCTTGGGATTCTTCAAGATCCGCCATGCAGTGTCTATTTTGTTTTATATTTTTCCTGTACACTAACCTGACTCTCAGCAGCGCAGTATTTTTCCGCAGCCTCAATTTTCACACAAATTATCTTCAAATGGCCGTCTACATGCTTCAACTGGTCATCTACATGCTGCCTACACTCCATTACATTATTGCTTACCTCATACTTCTCCTGCTCTAGCTTGGGATCCACCTCCTCCTGAAACTGTTACTGTTCTTCCCTCATTTCACCCATGAAAGCATCTAGCTGTCATTGCTTCCCCAGTTGTAATTCTCTCTGCTGCTCCTGTAATGCCTCTTGAAGCTGTTCATATCTTTCTTTCTGTTCTTCACCTTGTGCCTCTAGTTGTTCACTCTGTGCTTGCAATTGTTCCAGATGTTCTTTGAGTTCTTTCCGTCCTTCATTTTGCCTCCTCCTGCCTAGCTTGGCCTCTTGTCTGTACACCTTCTGCCTCAGTGTCGAAGGTTTGACTCACTGCAGCCTTTTCTAATGACCTACAGTTCTGACATCATTGTTACGTCCCCGTCCCTCACTGCCAAAGGCTCCAACAGCAGCAGTTCAGTATAGGAAGGATGTTGCCCAGTGAGTTGATCTTCTTATGGTCAGCCTTTCGGTGTGCAACAACAAGATCAGCTCATCACTGTAAATTAACACTGGCTTCTTAAGTTTGCTGTCTTAATTTTTCATAGAAGTACAATTAATGCTTGCCAACTTCACTGTTTCCACAAGTACCTGATCTATACAGTCTTCACTAACTGCACCGACACTGAACTGACACTGAACTATACTCAAACTGGACTGAAACGAAACTGACTCCTCTACAGTAGGTTTTTCTACCTCCTTACAGTATATAGCCCTGTATTACACTCGAAGCTTCTAGTTTACTCTAGCACATACAGTTCCCCAATGAGACATCCAAAACATGTCAGAGTTTGTTTACACTGCATGACACTCTAAATTGTTTAGCATACAAACTGGGACAAAATTAAATATTTTAACAATCACATACATGAAATATTAGAGAGAAAAAGAGCACACACATTAATGTACAACTTATAAAATAGCTCTGCTGACAATAGCGGCTACCTGATAACCTGACACACAACTAAAAAATACAAGAAATACTGAGAACCTTCCTGAACTTCCAAACTAGCGAATCCCGTTTCTCAGATGAAGAAATTGAAACATTCTATGATGATATCTCCCATATTATGGAAGAAGAAAAAAACACATATACTATACGCATGGCAGACTTCAATGCGAAAGTTGGAAGATAAAAAAAATGGAGAAACATGTATGGGAAAATTTGGAGTGGGAGAAAGGAACGAAAGAGGAGAAATGCTGGCAAACTTTGCTGAAATGTATAACATGAGAATAATCAACACATTCTTTCACAAAAGAACTGGGAGAAAGTGGACTTGGAGAAGCCAAAATGGAGAAACAAAGAATGAAATCGACTTCATACAAGGAGATAAGGATAACATAATCACAAATGTCACAGTTATCAACAAAGTAAATATCGGAAGTGACCAAAGAATAATAGGTTGCACAGCCAGATTCAGTTTAAAAAGTGAAAGCAAGATGATGATTAAAAAGATATGTCCAATAAAAGTACATTAAAACAAAGCAGCCAGGGATGGCCCGACCGGGGCTGGGTAGGGGAGGTCACCCCCCATGTGTGTTCTGAGTTGGTCAAAAAATTACTGAGTTGGTCAAAAATGGAGAGTGGAGACTTTTTTTTTTTTTTTACATAAAAGGAGAGGCCTCGAAGAGGACAAAATATTTTTTTACATACGTTTTTCTTCTCTCTCTCTCTCTCTCTCTCTCTCTCTCTCTCTCTCTCTATATATATATATATATATATATATATATATATATATATATATATTTGGACAAAATACAAAATACTCTAGTTTCCTTAATTCCTGTCAAGGGAATAATCTAAGCCAAAATCAAGTACCATACGGCAAGGAGGGGGGGGGGGCATTAATTTGGTTTGTTTGTATCTATTTAGGTTGTCAAACCATAACGCCAAATGGATCAAGTTGGTCAAAATTGCCCTTACCCTCCCCTCAGTCACATACTCCTAGGGCCATCCCTGAAACCAGCCTTTCAGTTGGAAATAAGGAACAGATTTCAGGCTCTACGTAACGCTGAATGTGACACTGATCAGCTGAATGAAAGATTAACAAAAGTGCTAAGAGAATCAGTAGAGGTAGTAGGAAAACCTAATACAAGCAAAGCCAAGAAGTATTCTGAAAAGACACTTGAGATTATGAATAAAGGAAATGAAATGAAAGTACAAAGAAAGAAAGATGAAATTGAACGAGCAGAATTAAATAAGCTTATCATCAAAAGACAAAGAGAAAAAAAAAAGAAAGAAAGAGAAACATGGATCAAATCAAAGAAACCATCAAAAAAGGAAAAAGTCTGACATAGGTCCAGAGTAAAATGGCACTAGGAAAGCAACAAATGACATCACTGAAAGACAAAAACGGCGAAGTCATTAAATGCAGAGATAAGATGCTGAAGAGAGTTGAAGAATTTTACAAAAAACTGTATCCATCAAAGACCGTAGTGTAATGACAGGATTTTACAATCCCACCACTATTGTTCCATCAGTGTAATGTTAGGATTTATAATCTTACCGGTTGTTGGTTCTGTTCAACTTACCCATTGATAATACAAATGGTACTCGACTTAGTCTCCCCTCCGTGATTGATGGAAAAATTCACTTCAGTAAAACAAAAGGGGGAGGAGTGGTATTTTGACTTGGTATGATAAAGGTTAATTGATTAAGATACTTTTGGTAGCGTTTGTCGTTTTTGGCCGAGTCGAGATTAAGTCAGTACCACGTGTGGTCGTCGTTCCCAAAGCGGAGGAATCTTGAATTGGAAGGGGAGTGAGTTAGGCATGAGAGGACATAATTCCCTTGATTGGGTATAAAAATGACATATACTTTACTCTACTTTAATAATTCTATACTGGTTATCGACAGACATTTTTAATTACATGACCTTAAGTCATAAGAAAAAGGATTGTACATTAAAACCATGGTTTGGGCGATCATTCATACAACATTGTCACCAGGCAAAACAATTTGGAACATTCAAGCGATTTCTGAGGTCATCGTACCTCACTCTTTTTTGTCGGTTATTCTTGGGCTCGAGAATAGCCTCAAGGCTGGGACATTTATGAGCTTGGGTTGTCTTTTCGGGCTGGCATAGCCTAGAACCAAAAAACATATCACTCTTGTTCTATTTCGTCCGTACAGTATAATCTCATCATGCAATTCACTACAATTCACAGTCACTATCAATTCATAATTATTAACTATTCATAATCATCATTAATGCATAATCACCAAAAATACATAATCACTTGGGCTTGTTTAGCCTCGAGGAACAACTAAAAAATCACATCTTTGCTCACAACCACTAAGTTCCCTTCCACGCTCCTAATTCTCTAACATATTGATATAAGAGAAAGAAAACGGTTAATGAGTTTGAATTTCGCCTTTCCGTTACATGATCACATCACTTCTCAAATTTCTATTCCTTATCTACAAAAAAAGAAGTTCACCTGATACATCATACCATTTCTACTACATTCAGTTTATAAAATAATTCATGGGTAGTGTAAGTGTGTATGTAAGACGAGTCTATGGGCAATACCACGAGATGGCCTCGTGCACACTCCGACGTCACGGTGCCTGTAGACTGAACCAACGTCTATTATACACGATGTCTGAGCAGTGAGTCTACGCTAAGCTTTTAACAACATTACTTCATATGGTTCACGCCAAGTAAGGATTAAACAAGGAAAAAAGGGGGGAGGGGGGGAAGGAGGAATGTGGACAGCTCACCTGAACCAACGTCTGTTACACACGATTTCTGAGCAGCGAGTGGGCCTCTCGGGCACGCAAGAGACGCCACTGATAGATCAAATGAGATTGTGTTTTTGCAACATGGTGGGTTTTAATTCTCTTCACTATTTATATAGTGTGTACACATGACGTTAGGATTTTTGATTGGATTGGGGAAAATTTGGGCTTCAATCCTTACTTAATTTAAAAACTGAATTTACGACTATTCCGCCTTGAGTTTGGGGTAGCTTATGCCATCTAGTGACGGCTAAGGCAAGCGGGACTATTAGATCCTCACAAATGACATTATTTTGGCCTTTTTGACTATTAATCTTACATATTTGGGTTCTAGCAGCTTCATTAGTAAGCATTTCACAACTATGATATGGAAAGAATTGCATGCCCATTATTATTCTGTTTAAGGTTTAAACTTGGCGCCCAACAACGACGCATAAACAAGGAGAAAGGCCGCACGCATCTGTGATTCATTACTTTACCAGACAGAGGAATTCCCATAGCTCAACACTCACAATGGCATCACCCATGCATAGATACAGAGATGTATACATATAAAAATAAAGTTAACCCTACATCAATCATTAACACATGAATAACTACTTAGGACAGGAATTTATAGACTAGTATTCAGGTTACACCCTATCTAACTTAGAAATTACAGTACCTCTAAACACATACATGAATACTAAATTTGTGGCACTACACGGCTCCCACGTTCGGAAGACAAATTTTACCCAAGTCAATCATCTATGATATGTGCATGGATAGAATGTTGTTACTCCTATAACTGCTATGAACACTTTGAATTGGAATACCTTTCCCCACAATCAGTGGCACCTGTCGGTCCACATTAAACACCTGATGCATACCTCCTAAGGTCGCTTACTCACTTCATTAGGAGGTATGATCACTCCTTACACGTGATGTTATGAGGGAATTTATGCCCCAGTCAGCCTCAGGTTTTGGAGGATAGCTTGTCGCCCACCGGAGCTTGACGGGGTCTCTCAAGAGTGAGATCACCACGGGAGGCACTTCCTTCCACTCTTCCATTCGCATTCGCATTCACTCTGTTCTTTTGTTTCCAGCATTCCACCTGCAAGAAGGTGAGCGCTCATTCTGTCCTGAAGACTCCACTACCTCAAAAACTGTGCTAACTGTAAGGTGAGGGGATTGATCACTCCCCTCGAAGTAAGGCACTTCCCGGTTCCAACAGGAACTCTTCTCTCTTTTTCTTTTTGCACCCTCTCCTCGGGGATGAGTCCACCCAGAACATAACTTTAAGCAGTTATGTTTCTCAATACCTCCCTTTCCTTGGGGGAAGCAGCCTAGGTATATAGATAGATAGATGTTTCTCAACATTCGTCTCATGCACTTATCTATACTTTTCTAGCTAACACTCCTCTATGAGCCTCCGAGGGGTATTCCTCACTCGTGGTGGTAATCGCTCATCTTCGGGCTCCGGGGTGAGCTCCTATTGCAACGGTTCTAAGAGCCATTCCTCGGTACCATAATATGGTGTTACCTTTTCAGCAGCCCTTTGTATTCTTTTGCCACTAAATACATTTTCAATGATATAAACACTTCCATCTAGCAGCACTTCCATCACTTTATACGGGCCATCCCATTTGGCATTCAGTTTCCTACAGGTACCCGGCTGTATGGTCTCTTTTTTCGCCCACACCAAGCTATTGACTCCAACCTTCTGAGCTCTTCTCCGCCTGTTGGCCACCTCCCGGTATTGCCTGGTCATTTTCTGGTGGGTACTTTTGATGAGCGTGTGTGCTATCGCTAGGTCGTCCTCCTCTCCGTCCACGGAAGGCGATAAGGTACAAATGAAGCGAGGGGGATGGCGTGAGAAGAGGGCATAATAGGGCTTTTGTCCCGTGCTCGAGTGCACCGCTTGATTTATGATGGTTTGGCACGACTGGAGCAGCTGAGGCCAACACAGGGGGTGTCCATTGCAGAGGGATGCTAAGATACTTTTCATTGTCCTATGCATCCTTTCAGTGGTGGAATTTCCCTGGGGATGATAAGGGGTGACATAGAACAAGTCCACCTGGTTCCTCCGGCAGAATTTCTTGAACTCTCCACTCGTGAACTCTCCGCCGTTGTCCAGGACGATACCTCGTGGCGGCCCAAAGTCAGTGAAGTATTTCCCAAGACAGTGTATGATGTGTTGTGTATGTTTGTCTCTGAGTGGATAATATTTCACAAACCTACTGTAGTGATCTATCACAGTAAAGACATATCGGTAGCCCTGAGCTCCAGCAACCATATCGGTCAAGTCGATCCTGATACGTTCCAGTGGTTTACTTACAAGTGGGAAACCTTTCCAAGGTTGCTGCAACCTAGTTTCACCTTTGAATCTTTGACAAGTGGGACACAGTTTCACATACTCGCATACATCTACTTTTAGATTTGGCCAATAGAATAGTTCTTCTGCTTTCTTAATATATTTTTTCTGACCTAGATGCCCTGAGATTTCATGAGCGTGTTTCATAGCTTCTTTTGTTAATGACTTAGGAATCACCAAACAATATTGGATGCTACCATCATTTGTTTCCTGAGCAAAATATAATAGTTCGTCAATCAACGCAAGCTGGCTCAACATGGCTTTCGGTAGTCTTTTAGTAGGGAGCTTCTCACTACGCAAGTACTTAACTAACTCATCCCACATGGGTTCTTCTCGCTGCTTATTCCTCATTTCGTCTCGGCTAAATCCAAGCCAGTTGGTTTCTGACTAGTGGAATATCACTCTGACAGGTCTAGAAAGCTGATCGGCGACTACATTATATTTACCCTTGACATATTGCACGTTGTAGTCGTACTCACGCATCTCGAGAATCCATCGGTTCATACGTGGGGATTTGGTTTTTAGCTTAAAAATGCTGGTAAGCGGCTGATGGTCTGTCAAGATAGTAAAGTGGGAACCCCACAAGTCACGGTGGTAGTTGCGGCATGTGAGAACGGCTGCCAATGCTTCTTTGTCAGTTGCGGAATATTTTCTCTCGCAAGGATTGAGCTTTTTGGAAAAGTAACCAATAGGCAAGTTGGAGTTGTCTGGTTGTATCTGGCTTAATATGCCACCAATATGGGTGTTGCTCGCGTCGGTGGTTACAATGAATGGTCGAGTCACGTTGGCTCTTACCAATACTGGCGCATTCACTAAGCTCGACTTCAATTGATCAAACGCGGATTGGCACTCATCTGACCATTCGAACGCTACTCCGGATCTTGTTAAGTTAGTAAGGGGAGCTGTTATTTTTGCGAACGAAGGTACGTGTTTTCGGTAGAACCCGCACATCCCAAGGAATCTCCGGACTTCTTTTACTTTTGTGGGTCTTTTCATTTTGTTGATAGCCTCTGTTTTTTGGGTCCGGCGTACTCCCGGCCACTGAGATTTTAAGGCCAAGAAAGGTTACTTCTTTTAACCCAAAAGTATATTTGCTTAAATTTAGCTTGGCCCCATTCTGTGTGAGTAAAGTGAATAGTTGCTGTAAGCGACTCAACAACATAGGGAAGTCATCAGCCCAAATTATTAAATCGTCCAAATAATTCTTTACCCAGCCTTGCTTCAACAATGGAGTAAGAATATCTTGCATTCGTTGGGAAAATATGGCTGGCGAACATTTTAGTCCGAATGGTAAGCGCCTAAATCTGTAAAGTGTGACTCCATCACTGAATGTGGTTAAATCATGGCTCTCCTCGTCCAACATGATTTGAAAATATGCCTCACGCATATCAAGAGTCACATAGTAATTATGACCTGCGGCCTGCTCGACTAATTCTTCCAGTCTGGGCAGTGGATTGATATCCGTGGCTAGTTGTTGATTCACGTGGCGATAATCTAAACACATGCGCTTGCTGCCGTCTGGCTTGTTAACTAATACAATAGGAGATAGCTAGGCAGCTGTTGATCTTTCAATAATTTCTCTCTCTTCCATGTCTTGCAATATTTCAGCGATCACCTGTTTAGTTTGTTCAGGATATCGATAGATCAGTCCACGGCTGGGCTGTGGATTTGCTACTTTAATGTGAACGGGGGGACCACTGATGGTTCCTAGTTCTCCTTTTTCCAAAATGAAGAGGGGATCGTGTTGCAGAATTACGTTAGCTAATTCTTCTTGTTGAGCTGAAGTTAAGTGAGGCCATGTCTGTTCGTCAATTAGCTTTCGGAGTCGTTGAACACGAGTTCCGCTTTCGTCAGTTCGATCACTGGGAGGGATCAGGTCATTATGAATTTTGGTAACTGAGCTGACTGTACTTACAGGAGGGTCGTCAATAATTTCATATGAGCCTAGAATGGTACCTATCCGAAACAGTTTATCTTGTTTGGCTCTATTATTGAGGGGTAAATAGACTAAGCCCTCTGAATTCACTTGTAATATGTAAGGGTGACTATTATGACTGAAACGCGCTTGTGGGTAGAACAGTAAAGTAAGTTTTAGGCTCCTCACTGACTGGCACGGCTATGAATTTGGTTTGATATGGGGTGAGTCTCTCTACTGTTACGAGATTAAGCTGTTTCAGCCGTTGAGGGTTCCTGACGGCTCTGATAGGTGTGGCCTGGACTCGCTCAACTTTTCCTTTCTGCCGCGGAACATAGTTTACGACGTACGGGGCTCCTCCCCACATCAGCGCTCGTTGCGCACCATTCCAGATCAACGGAGATTGTCCGAGGACATCACATCCCAACAACATTTCAGTAGTCAAGTAGGCGTTCAGGATGACTGGACACCACTGTTGATGAACTTTCTCATCTCCCACTCTGATCTCTACTGTGACCATACCCAGGATACAGAGTGGCGCTCCTGTGACTCCCTGTAATCTCAGTGGATTTCTCCTCGTGTTTATTTCTGTTCCTAACCCTTCGTGGTGGCCTCTTTAAGTATGGTATATCCACTCCCTGTATCAACTACAGCTTCCACTACCTTGTTATTCACGCTGACGCTTATTGTGGGCGATGTTATACCTGCGGTTAGTCAAATAGACTGATCAGGGAACTTTGTTTGGGTGGCGGTCTGCCTCGTATTTGGACTGGGTGGGTGAAATCTGTTATTGCTCCTCGTCGCTGCGCTATGGTTTATGCGACCTGGGCAATCATGACTGCCTCTACGACATCCCAACCTATGGCAATCAAAACAGTGGTCTGGTGGTGGTTTGGCCCAACATTCTTGCAACGTGTGTGAACTCTTCAGACAATGACTACAGTATTTTCGCCTCGGTATTACAGGAGATGTAGATTGTTTTTGGGTGAGTTGTTCTAAATTTGTTTTCAAATCCCTTAATTGAGCTCTCAGTTCAGTCACTTCCTTGTCTGACTCGGATTGACGGTTATCATGGGATGGTCTTGGTGGAGTATCAACTACATTTGTATTTGAGGGATCTTCACTTTTATTGTCCCTATCCGGCATTGCATTTACTCGGGTGCTGTACCTCTCTTTGAGAAGCTGCCTTTCATTTTCGATCCTGTCAATGAATTTACGGAGTGGATATCCGTCATCAAGGTAACCTTCCAATTTTTCCCTAGACTCGAGCGGAAGACCATACCACAGTTTCTTCTTAATTCGTTTATCTCGCGAGGGAAACTTTTCTTTTGGAAACTTTGTTTCGAGAGCCGCATGCTTACACATGAACCTATGTACAAACGCCTGGGGTGATTCTTCCCAGTCATAAGTCATGCTCTCTAGCTCTTGCCAGGCTCGATCTACACTCAACTCGATGGTAAACTCCGCACTCAAGAATTTTTTTAGCTCGGGCCATGACAGTGCAAAATGTTTCTTTTGGTAATTATGAATGAAAGTGGCCAATTCGGAACACATTCGACTTTTGGTAACCTGGATTCTGATTGCATTACTGGTATCAATTTGTTCAACTGCCTCACAAAACATTTCGAGGCGAGATGTGGCTTCAATCCCTTGCAGCTGATTTAATTCCAAAATTGGAATATCGCGCGGTTTTGTAAGAGAGAGCCGTGAATTCATAATGTGTGAACAAGGGGTCGAGTGTGAAGGCAACGTTCTATTTGTAGTACCGAATTGTTCCTCCGCCTCATCCAATTGAATGGTTACATGATCTCTCCCCACTTGTGACGGACGATCAACTTCCGGCTGTGATTGAGCAAACAACTGTCCATACAGAGACATGGTGACCCTAATTTTCTTCTACTCTTACTCAAAAAAGAAAATTAAATTTTGAAATGTTTTCTCTCTTTACCTTTGAGTAGGTCTAATCACTTCCATCGTCTCTGTAGGACTCGATAATTCTGACAAATTTGGCATCTACTTGCTCTCTCACTGCACCTCTCCAGTGTACTCCATCCGCTACGTTATAACTATAGTAAGCCTTGTTAAATTGCAGGTTTTGATTCGGTAAGCTTCGGCGAATTTTCTTATTGATCGAGTTCCTTACTGTTTTATAGTCCTCAGATGAAATAGGAGCACTTGCTCCCTGGTACACTCTTGGTTCTACTTGACAAACAATCACCCTGGTGCGGCATTGTTTCTCCAGCTCCCTGGTAACAGTCTTTATTCTATGAAGAATTTCTTGAGGGGTAGTATTTTCGTCAATATCGTTACTTCCAATCCACAAAAATACAAGGTCACATTCCCACTCCAATACTGAATTTAACCGAGAGTCCTGAAAGAAATTCCTAACCTTGCCTCCATTTGCCCGAAAGAGTCTAATCTCTACGTCCTGAACATAGAGTTGCGGAGGTATTTGGGAATGACCAACCAATGCTACCCTTAACATTCTCACTCCCTTTGCTATTCACTTCCCTTCACTTTCTCACCAACGCCACTAATTGGGGAACAATGAATATCCCACCGCTATTGCCACCAGTGTAATGACAGGATTTTACAATCCCACCACTATTGTTCCATCAGTGTAATGTTAGAATTTATAATCTTACCGGTTGTTGGTTCTGTTCAACTTACCCATTGAAAATACAAATGGTACTCAGCTTAGTCTCCCCTCCGTGATTGATGGAAAACTTCACTTCAGTAAAACAAAAGGGGGAGGGGTGGTGTTTTGACTTGGTATGATAAAGGTTAAATGATTAAGATAGTTTTGGTAGCGTTTGTAGTTTTTGGCCGAGTCGAGATTAAGTCAGTACCACGTGTGGTCGTCGTTCCCAAGCGGAGGAATCTTGAATTGGAAGGGGAGTGAGTTAGGCATGAGAGGACATAATTCCCTTGATTGGGTATAAAAATGACATATACTTTACTCTACTTTAATAATTCTATACTGGTTATCGACAGACATTTTTAATTACATTTTTTTTTTTTTTTTTTTTTATGTGTCCGACTCTGGGCAAAGGCTTCAGAGCCTATTGCTTGGGGGCACTGAACTATCCCAAGGCCCAGTAGTCCTCCTACACCTCCACATGTCACCACTTCGGCGCTAACACCCACCATCCATATTGAATACATGCTAGGGCTGTCTCATACAGGATTGGTGTATTGGTATTAAGCGGGGGTATTTTTACGACATGTCGGCGGGTCATCTGGTAGATCAGGAAAGTCTGCAAAAGTCTGACCTTAAGTCATATGAAAAAGGGTTGTACATTAAAACCATGGTTTGGGCAATCATTCATACAACATTGTCACCAGGCAAAACAATTTGGAACATTCAAGCGATTTCTGAGGTCATCGTACCTTACTCTTTTTTGTCGGTTATTTTTGGGCTCGAGAATAGCCTCAAGGCTGGGACATTTATGAGCTTGGGTTGTCTTTTCGGGCTGGCATAGCCTAGAACCAAAAAACAATATATCACTCGTGTTCTATTTCGTCCGTATAGTATAATCTCATCATGCAATTCACTATACTTCACAATCACTATCAATTCATAATTATTAACAATTCATAATCATCATTAATGCATAATCACCAAAAATGCATAATCACTCGGGCTTGTTTAGCCTCGAGGAACAACTATAAAATCACATCTTTGCTCACAACCACTAAGTTCCCTTCCACGCTCCTAATTCTCTAACATATTAATATAAGAGAAAGAAAACGGTTAATGAGTTTGAATTTCGCCTTTCCGTTACATGATCACATCACTTCTCAAATTTCTATTCCTTATCTACAAAAAAAGAAGTTCGCCTGATACATCATACCATTTCTACTACATTCAGTTTATAAAATAATTCATGGGTAGTGTAAGTGTGTATGTAAGACGAGTCTATGGGCAATACCACGAGATGGCCTCGTGCACACTCCGACGTCACGCTGTCTGTGGACTGAACCAACGTCTATTATACACGATGTCTGAGCAGTGAGGTTGTGTTAAGCTTTTAACAACATTACTTCATATGGTTCACGCCAAGTAAGGATTAAACAAGGAAAAAAGGTGGGGGGAAAGGAGGAATGTGGACAGCTCACCTGAACCAACGTCTGTTACACACGATGTCTGAGCAGCGAGTGGGCCTCTCGGGCACGCAAGAGACGCCACTGCTAGATCAAATGAGATTGTGTTTTTGCAACATGGTGGGTTTTAATTCTCTTCACTATTTATATAGTAGTGTACACATGACGTTAGGACTTTTGATTGAATTGGGGAAAATTTGGGCTTCAATCCTTACTTAATTTAATACTGAATTGACCACTATCCCGCCTTGAGTTTGGGGTAGCTTATGCCATATAGTGACGGCTAAGGCAAGCGGGACTATTAGATCCTCACAAATGACATTATTTTGGCCTTTTTGACTATTAATCTTACATATTTGGGTTCTAGCAGCTTCATTAGTAAGCATTTCACAACTATGATATGGAAAGAATTGCATACCGATTATTATTCTCTTTATGGTTTGAACTTGGCGCCCAACAACGACGCATAAACAAGGAGAAAGGCCGCACGCATCTGTGGTTCATTACTCTACCAGACAGAGGAATTCCCATAGCTCAACACTCACAATGACATCACCCATGCATAGATACAGAGATGTATACATATAAAAATAAAGTTAACCCTACATCAATCATTAACATATGAATTACTACTTAGGACAGGAATTTGTAGACTAGTATTCAGATTACACCCTATCTAACTTAGAAATTACAGTACCTCTAAACACATACATGAATACTAAATTTGTGGCACTACAGTAGTACCAATAACTAAGTTTTCAGTTGACACAAGTGAAATACCTGCGGTAACACCAGACGAAGTAAATATTTCTCTTAAAAATATGATAAGAGGGAAAGCTCCAGGAGAAGATGGAATAGTAGGAGATTTATTTTTGGATGAAGGAGTAGAAGTACAAAATAGGCTTGCTCACTTATGTACTCAATGTATAAAAAAGAAGAAAATTCCCAAAACATGGTGTAATGCAAGTTATTTTACTTTACAAAGAAAGTGACTCAAAAGATCTTAGTAACTATGAACCCATTAGCTTATTATTAGCCATTTACAAAATCTTCACTAAAATCCTTACGAACAGAATAACTACAGATCTGGAGGAAAACCAAGCTTGTGAACAAGCAGGATTCCGAAGCGGGTATTCAACTACTGATCATCTACACACAGTGAATCAGCTAACTGAGAAAACTACAGAATATAATAACCACTGTGCTTAGGTTTTGTTCATTACGAAAAGTCTTTCGACTCAGTGGACCAAATACCAAACATAAATTCATTGCGAGAACAAGGAGTGAGTGAGAACATTGTAAAACTGCTCGAAAGCATATATAAAGAGGGAACTGCTACAGTTAAATTACTTAAGGACTCAGAGATAATTAAGACTGAGAAGGTCGTGCGTCAGGGAGATACAATTTCACCAAAATTATTTACAGCATGCCTAGAAAGTATTTTCAGAAAGCTAGACTGGGAAAACAAAGGAGTGACATTGTCCTAATCTCAGAAACAGCAGAGACATTGCAAGAAATGTTAACTGACCTGAACAGAGAAAGTCTCAAAGTTGGGCTAAAGATGAACCGGAGTAAAACTAATATGTAATCCACAAACACCAAAGAGCATAATTAGAATAAGCGGAGAAATTCCTGAAGAAATCGAGGAGTACATTACTTAGGACAAATACCAAAATTAATGAAAGATAATGACAGCGCAATATAAAGACGCATTATAACTGGATGAAAAGCTTTCGGTAAACATAGAGACATTTTGAAAAGTGGCTTGCCAGTTTGTATGAAACGAAAATAATATAACGAATGTATAATTCCAGCTATGACGTATGGTTGTGAGACCTGGAAACTGAAAAAATCGATGGAAAATAAGTTAATCCGTTCTCAGAGCAGACTAAAGTAAAAAATGTTATAGAAGTTATAAAAGAACAGAAATGGAGGTGGGGAGGCCATGTAGCAAGAACAAGGGATAACCGATGGAGCAAGAGGTTGACTGACTGGACACCAAGAGATTGTAAGCATAGCAGAAGAAGGCCAGCCAGGAGGTGGAGAGATGAGATTAGAGAGACTGCAAGGAAAACGTGGCAAAGATTGGCTCAGTCAAGGAATTCGTGGAGAAGGTTGGGGGAGGCCTTTGTTCAGCAGTGGACTTATAATGGCTGATGATATATATATATATATATATATATATTGTATATATATATATATATATATATATATATATATATATATATATATATATATATATATATATATATATATATATATACTGGATATGAAGCCAATTACTCAAGGTTACTGAATATCATCCATTTTCAGAGAGAGAGAGAGAGAGAGAGAGAGAGAATTGTTTTGCCTAATCCTTATCTTCTTGATTGTTTTAGGTAAGCGTTTTACTGAAATTAGCAATGCACTACTAGTGTAATGCAATGTGAGGTAAGTATAGTATGGTACACTGTCGCAAGTGATATATATGACAAATTAATGTTCATTTTTATGTGGTGAATATTCAAAAGAATGATCCAGATAGTGAGGCAGGCCTAGATAAATACCCCGATGGAAACCACCTTGCACAATTTTGGAAATTAGCAACAACAATCTATTAAAATCAATCAAAAGTCTTTATCAGACTTAAGAAGTGCAGGCAAAATAAGTAAACACTGCCAGTGTTAATCGATCTTTTGTGATCTAGCAACTCACTTTTCTGATCTTATTTATATGCTTCGTAAGTGTAGCTGATATATAGATGAAAATATTTGACAGTTTTACGTATTAAGAAAGCATCATGTGTACTTGCATAGTAAAACAAACGTTCAGAAATGCACCATAAAATATGAACAGTAAAGTGACCTAAGGTATTTGGCAGTGTGTCACTGATATTGATTCAACTTTGAGTGGAGCACGGCAAACATCCATTCATTGCACCAACATTGCGGCTGTCAAGTCTCTTTCTGTAGGATCTCTAGTTAGGGTAATAGACAAGGTATGGTAGCACTACACTTACTGCTAAACATGCCACGTGAGCATAAGTGTAATCGATATATGGGATGGCACTGGTAATGAATGGTGATGGATGGAATATCTCAAATTTGTTGTATGCTGATGATGCAGTGCTACTTACAAATACTGGACAAGAATTTGGTAGACTAATGCAGAGATTTGCTGATGCCTTTGAGCATCGTGCCTTGAGAGTAAATGTAGAAAAGAGTAAAGTGATGGTAATCGAGAGAGAAGATGACTTCCAGTGTGATGTTACAGTGAATGGAGAGAGACTGGAAATGGCGAGAGAGTTCAAATACCTGTGCACAGTGATAAAAAAGAGAGGAAAACATGCCAAAGAAGTGGAAAGTAGAGTGGCACAAGGACGGAAAGTAGCTGGTGCTATGAAGTCCTTGATAAGAAACAGAGGCTTGAGTGTTGCAGCTGCACGTGGCTTACATGATGGATTGTTAGTGCCAACTTTAACATATGGACGTGAGACTATGGTGTAGCATGAGAATTAAAAGTCAAGAGTGAGAACAGTGGAGATGGGACTGCTGAGGAATGTTTACGGAGTACAGAGAGTGGATAGGATACGAAATAATGTGATTCGTGAAAGATGAGGAGTGAAGAAGTCATTGGACACTGGAATCGAAGAGAATGTACGGTGATGGTATGGTCATGTGGAGAAAATGGATAACAATAAAGTGGTGAAAAAGATATATCTGAGCGAATTTGAAAGCGGGAGGAGGAGAGGTAGGCCAAGGAGAAGGTGGAGGGATATGGTCGATGAGTGTGTGAGGAAGAGAGGTATGGAAGTCGGTATGGCTTGGGGACTGATGAGAGACCGAGCTGGCTGGATGAACGTTGTGAGAAGTGCATGATCAGGGACTTGGCACCCCTTTTTAACGCAACAACTTTCGGATTGACTCTATCGGATACGTTTATGTGAAGCTACAGAATGTGGCGAAAGTTTTTTGGGGTATCAGATAGAGCCAGGATTCAGGGAGCTTAAATGATGAGTGAATGGAAGCGTGGCCCATTGGATAGGGCAAACTTGGGCTGTCTGGACGTTGCTACTCCTCACCTTGTCCTAGAGTGGGAAAGGAGGTCCGGATGATGATAATGATGATTTTTATAACATTCATTACTACTGTAGTACGGCATCCCAAATTCAGTAACGGCAGGGAAGGCAAACCATGGCAGGGGAAAGTAGGGTAGGGCTCTCTATTATCTTGTCTTTATTTTTTCTTGGAGGGCACAATCTTGCTGACTTCCAGCCTTTGGCACAGAGAAAAACAAAGCATGGCAAAGTGAGGCAAAGCAGGGTAGGGTAGGGAAAGGCAGGGTACAATAGCGAGAGACAGGGTTGGGTAGGAAAGGCCAAAGCATGGTAGGGAAGGAAGGGGTAGGGATAGGCAGGGTTAAGTAAGGAGATGCAGGGTAGGTTAGGGTAGGGAAAGACAGGGGTGAATTGGGGTATGCAGGGTTGGGTACGAAGATTCACGGAGGGAAAGGAAAGCTTGCCAGGGAAAGTCAAGGTAGGGTTGGGAAAGGTATGAAAAGGCATGGTAAGGTAGGGAATGGAAGAATGGAGTAGGGAGATACAGGGTAGGGTGGAGAGACACAGGGTTAGTAGGAAAAGCCAAAGCATGGCAGGGAAAAGCAGGGTAGAGTAGGGAAAGGCAGGGTAGAGTAGCGCAGGGTACACTGATAAAAAGTAGGGTAGGTAGGGAAGAGAAAGACAGACTACAGAAAGACAGAGTCATATCTTCCAAATATAACAGTTTTCCCCTCACTACCTCCTTCTCCCCTTTGGCAATGCTGTCAAAATTCACTCGGCGATATGTGGTGTCGCTCAGGCGGCTGCGCTAGCTTCCCAACTGGTTGGGTGATGGTGGAAGGGGGGTTTTGAGAGAAACAGAACACTCCGTACTCGACAAAAACCAGCAGCCGACATACTGATGCAATATCTCCTGCAGCTTAGGAGGGATCCATGTGGCCCTCTCAGCAAGCATTATCTTTAGTTAGGTGGGAATAACAAAGTGTGGAAAATACGAAAATTCCCGGCATCATCTTGAAAGTCTGTTACAGTCCTAAACACAGGCCTTCTGGAAGGTCTGTGTGTCTTATGGTTGATACGAAGGTGACTCTTCCTATTTCTGTTAATATACAGGAACTGTTTCACTTATTTTTATTTACTCACAACATTTTACGAAGTGTATTATGCTACTTAAATGTCTTATTGTTAATTATTATTACACTAAAAATATTTTTGAAATACCATGAGCAAATTTTTTTTACTAGGTTCATTTCACTTATTTCTACTTAACTGATAACTTTTCGAAGTATTTTTCGCACAGGACTAACTTTATGTACATTTACATATCACTGTCTTATCACTGGCAATCTACTGGTAATGCAACTTCTGATGCCCCATGTGAGGGTAATTTTTACAAAGTTGAAGACATATTTGTTCATATTTGCATTGAATTCCAATGCATTTTGCTTACTGCATTAACTTCATGAACAATTCCATGCTACATCACTGTCTTATCACTAGCTTACCCCCGAAGACATCTTTTATGTTCAACATGACCGTAATCTTTACCAAATTCACTTTACAGAATTCCATTTTCATATATGGAATGTAACCGTCATGTGCAGTACTTCTTTAAGGGATTCCTAATCTAGGTACGAATTGCTAGTGAACTTGACTTTCACCTACATTTTGGGATGGTAGGTTGTGGAAACAAACATTCGCACACTTCGTGGAGTGCTGCCTACTTCTTCCTTCCCCTTTTTCTTTCTATCTCAGTGTCAGCCCTCCTTTTTCCCTTCATCTCCGTTTCTTTCCTGTCATATTTAATTACTATGTTTTCCACATCAATTGCCACTACACTGAGTGACAAACCTAACTGTTCCTCCTTAACCTAACAAACCATTTGCAATGCTGGGTGGTGACCATGTACCCAAATTATGAGGTAAAGTGAAGTCGACTATTTTGGACCTGTTAAATAAATGAAGAGACACAAATGTGGAACCCATCCATGACTCTAATCTCCAAACATTTCCCTGCACCTTGCTGCGGCAAGGTGCTGTCAGCAGCAAGGAAGCATTGGTTCACTGTATGGGATGAGCCTGCAGGAGCAGCTGCTTGTCTGTGGTTGCTGATTCTGTTCGGCCGGGCAAACTGGTGGTTGATCAATGAAAACAACGTATAGTAAAAGCTCGATTAACCGGCATCCAGTGCATCAGCACATCCGTATAACCGGAACACAAATTCGATCCGGCATGGGGTCGAAAATATTCCGGATACCGGACCCAGCTCATTGTACTTTTTCATCTCCTGATCCTGTTCCTTCTACTTCTTCAGTCCTGATCCAGTTCCTTCCACTTCTTCTGCTCTTGACCCACTTCCTTCCACTTCTTCAGCTCCTGACCTTGTTCCTTCCTCTTCTCCTTCTCCACTGTCTGAATCCTCATCTCATGATCCTGATGATCCCCCTTTAATTCTTAATTAGTTCTGTACAGTACAGGATAAAGCAGTATATGCAGCTAAGTTTTCAAAATTATTTTGGCCTGTAACATATGCTAAATTTTTCTTTAAATAATTTGTGGTAATGTTTGCTGGTTTGTGTTCAGTCCTGTACAATTCCTTTTGTTGTCTTTTTTGTGTATTGTAGTGTACCAGTGCTGTATCTTATCTGTACTGAATCTAATACTGAATAATGTACTTTATGAAATAAAGCCACGTTTGGTCCTATTTCATTTGTTTAACCTCCCAAAAAATTTCAAAGAGAAACATTTGGTTAACCAGAAAATTCCATATCTGGAATGGAAGAATCTCCATGCATTCCGGTTAATTGAGCTTTTAGTGTACTTTGTGGTTCCTTACACACTATAGAGCCCATTTCAGTACTAATTCTATGGTTAATAGAATCAAACTTTTCTTCTGAAATGATTGTTAAGAAGTAGGAATGGCAAAAGTGCACAGATAGGAGATGAAAAAAGCACAGAAACAAGAGTGCATTCAGGGTGGGAGGAGATGAGACCTATACCCACTACTACATTCCACCAACTACAAGTTTGTGGCTAAAGGGTGGAACATTCCACCAACTACAGGTTTGTGGCTAAAGGGTGGAACATTCCACCAACTACAAGTTTGTGGCTAAAGGGTGGAACATTCCACCAACTACAAGTTTGTGGCTAAAGGGTGGAACATTCCACCAACTACAAGTTTGTGGCTAAAGGGTGAAACATTCCACCAACTACAAGTTTGTGGCTAAAGGGTGGAACATTCCACCAACTACAAGTTTGTGGCTAAAGGGTGAAACATTCCACCAACTACAAGTTTGTGGCTAAAGGGTGGAATGTAGTAATGAGTATAGGTCTCCAAATTTCCTCCCACCCTGAATGGTCTATTGTTTCTCCAAATTTCCTCCCATCCTGAATGGTCTATTGTTTCTGTGCTTTTTTTCATCTTTTATCTGTGCACTTTTGTCATTCTTACTTCTTAACAATCATTTTAGAACATTTTTGTTTTCTAGTTTATGATCATCTGGAAGTATAATTATGCATCGAGCAATTGTTAGATTTGGATTGTTACATGCATAACATACTGAAAGACTAAAAAGCGGGTGCCTTCCCGTGAAAAGTGTTTTTGTATGTTCTTTAAATTATAGGCGAGCTGTAGATAATCAATATTGCACAAAATGGTGTACTTACGGGCGACCGGGATGCGGTTCTCAGACCCTAACTCGCGAACCATAGCCCGAATGCTTTTCTAAACATGAACAGAAACATCTACACTTGACAAGAAGCGTTTTGGTTATAGTACGCTCGTGTATGCATTATTGTTTTGGACTTATGACTGAAGAAGAAGAAGAAAGAAGAAAATCGATAATTCTGCAATTCGATTTTGCGACTCCTATGAAGGTTGGCAAGACTTTGCGAGTGGTTTTGCACCTGACTAGAGAAGGTCTTTTCATTCACAAGCTTACAGTAGAACTGGGATTCACGACCGTTTTCGCGTGAGTGCTCCTGTACCCTATAGTACAGACGCCATTTTGAACCTGTGCCACTCGTACTTACAGAGTGCTAATGTACTTTGTGATAACTCACATATGTACACAATTACACATTTCAGAAGTCTTTTTGACAGTGGTAAGATGTGGAGACACAGCCTTAAGCACACTCCAGTACCACATGATGCAGACATTGTAGTTACCTTTTTACACACCTATTCCTGTCTTGTGTCATGTTGGCAGACATACCCACCCTAACGGAAGACCAGTGAGGCTGGTCAACACTGTACTTCACCAGCTGCTGCTAGACAACACTGTACGAAAAATCTCATAGCCTGACGTATCTGTCAGTGCAATGAAGGTACAGTTGTGGACGTACCAAACATAAACACTCCGCCAACGAGCGAGGTGGTGTAATGCTCTCCCCATTTGGTAACACTGATGGGTGTGGAACTTCACCAGGTTTCATTTGGTCGCTAGGACGAACTGAAGGCAGTGATCATTGCCAATGTGCGCAGTTAATGGTGGTAATATAATATACAAGCAATGTTGCATCAGAAAAGATACTGATAATGGCATGTCATGATTATGGTAAGTTTTTAAAATTATGTCACAATACACCCTCTAAATTATGGCACTTATTATGAACGACACGGACTTCATGAGTGGTTTAGTTTAGAGTGATGAACCATGCAGCAGTTAACAATTCCTCATATAAGTTGTGGATATGAGCTTCCCCACAACTGCAATGAACAGAGAATTATCGTGGTGCTCATCCTTCCTACTGTACCTGACATTGGCAAACCTCTGAAACTGAAACAAGTTCACTACACACAAAAGGTGGTGGCACAGGAGGCAGCAGGGTGGGGGTGGGGGACCTGGGAAACAGGAGGAGGGAGGTGGGTAAGGATGGAGGCAATAGACCTTTTCCAGTGATGTCACAGAAATCATATGGTTTTGTTTACTACTCCATATTGGATGGCAAACTCCTCACAGTAATGGCTGTACAGACAGGGCTGTCAAGAGACTGAAGTGCCTGATATATGCAGAAATCTGGATCAACACCACCAAGATATGTACAGGAACAAGATAAAGTGTTTCAGGCTGGACGCTTACATCATATCTAGGGAGAAATTCACCCATTTCAAGTACGGGAGACCGAAACCAGATCTTAGATATGGTGATCTCTATCACTATTTGGTGAACACCCCGTGAAAGTTCACCGGGGTATCCCTCAAGGTAAATGTGTGTAATATATCTGGCTGGAATTGACATACAATACATGTAAATCCTCTTGGTAATCAGTAAATTATTGACGTGCATTCAAGTACTTGGGTAGTGTGATCAGTAAGGATGGAACGTTGGGGGATGAAGCGCATGAAAGGGTACAGCAGGGAAGGAAGGTTGTTGGTTCACTGAAAGCGGTGATGAGAAATAGGGAGGTGAGAATGGAAGTTAAGTTAAGAATTCACTGCATGAAAAATATTGTGATCCATACCCTGAAGTATGGAAGCGAGGCGTGAACCTTGCAAGAGTGGAACAAGTCAAGAGTGAGAGCAGTGGAAATGAGTTACTTGAGAGAAGCATGTGGAGTGACATGGAGGGACAGGTTGACGAATGAAGAAGTGAAGGAACGTTGTGGGGTGGATGTGGATGTGGTTGAGAAGATTAGGAGAAATACACTGAGGTGGTTTGGACATGTGGAGAGAATGGAGAATGAACGACTGACTAAGAGGGTGTATGTAGGTGAGGTGGAGGGAGGGAAAGGGAGGGGTAGACCGAGGATGAGGTGGAGGGATGGAGTTGAGAGGTATATGAGGGAGGGGGGAGTGAGTTGGGGGGAGGGGTAGTCAAATGGTGGGTGACAGAGCGACTTGGAGACGTTTTGTCTGCGGCCACCTTTGCGGGATTAGGGCGTCGGGTTATAGATAGATAGATAGATTGACGTGGGGCCAAGAGGGAGGAATTTTATACTCTGACTGGGAATCGAGTAGTTGATGAATGAGTGGAGGGTGGGGCATGGAAGTAGGAGAAGGAGGTGGGGGGTTTGATTGGTGGTGAGGGGTGGGGGTGGGGGTGGGATTAGGGTTGGTTTAGGGGTGGGAGTGTGGGGGTGAGGGTGTGGGGTAGGGTTGGGGATGGATGGTAAGGGGTGGGATAGGTAGGGAATGGAGGGGAAGGGGGTTAGGTGGTGTTGGGGAGTATTGTGGGGGGCTGGGGGGCTTCTGGAGGGGAGTTGGGGGTGGGGGGTGGGGGTTCGAAGACGGGGGGTAGGGGGATGTTGGGGGGTGGGAGTGAGGGGTGGTGGGGTGGGGGTGGCAGTGGGGTGGTCAGGGTGGCAGTGGGGGAGTTGGGATGGCAGTAGGAGGGTGGTGGGGGGTGTAGGTGGGGTTGGGGTGCGTGTGAGGTGGTTGGGTGGCGGTGGGGGTTGGCTCACCTGATATGAAATGCCTGCTACAGAGTCGGGTGTAGGCCGTCGGCTGCCAATTCTCCCTCTTCATAGCAGCTATCCACTTCTGTTGCCTTTCCTCATTGGCTGGAAACCAGCAGAAGTTTACCCCACTTCCACTTTTGTGCCATGTCTTACAGCCGGAAGCACAACAGTGGAATACCATTGTGGAATCTGCAATTCTCTCTCTCTCTCTCTCTCTCTAGACGTCCGACAATTTGCCGTCCAGTATGGCGTAGTAAACAAAAGTAACATGACCCGTGACATCAAGTGGAAAATATCTATAGTGGTCGAACAGGGGGCAAGAAGAGAGGGGTGATGGGGTAGAGGGACGATGGACTTCTTTTACAGGAACTACAGTGGGAGAGATAGATTACGAGGTGATGACTGGGCCAAATCATTGTCTCAGGGAGAGTATTAAATTTTACAGTCAGACCATGAAACATTATGTTGACGTTGCCAGGTGCTGTAGTTGACCGTCATGGTTTGTAACAATTCACGATACATTTTCCACTGGGTGGCTCATTTCCCCTGTAATATGAGTATAGTTATTATGTATTAAAGTGCAAGTTTATGGCACGTCCCTACAGTTTGTCATATGTTACAGGTAGGCCTATGTAAGTATTTCCAGTATCACCAATAAATATGAGCAATCTGACAGTAATGATGGTAACTTTGGTTCTCATTAATATATGTATGGCACCGATGTAAAATAAAGGTGGATTTACTTAACCCAGTTTTTTTTTTAACCTTTTCTGAATGAAGTGTTTGGTTGTTGATTTTGCACATTGCCAGTGGTTATTAGTTATATTTACTGTTGGTTCAGAATAAGCGTCTGTCGTATGGCCCAAGCTTTCCAAAAAAAAAATCGAGCCAATAATGGTGGTACAAGGTTGTAATGTCTACAGTTATCCAGTCTGAGCACTTGCATATTACATCAATTATGCCATTAGTTACAAAAATTGCTTGTATTAAATGCAAACACACTTTTTATCTGCAGTGTGTTTTATTATGCTAAACAACAGAGTAGTGTTCACATTGTATAAAACTGACAGGATAAAGATAAATACGAGGATCATTGCCTTGTTCACGGAGAGTAACTAATGAGCCAGACATCTCAGCAGTGTCCAGACATGGGGCTCTTGCTCTGGCTGAGTAACGGTGTATACTGCAATCCATTAAAGAAAACAGGTGATCCACTGTCGTTGATGTACAAACATGTGACCCACTTTTCATGGTATAACAGTCATTATGGCCATCTCCCCTCCCTGTCAGTACCCATGTCTGGGTGCATGAAGTTGTCGGGAAGAGGGAGGGGTGGACAGTGAACTGGATACTGAGGTTGTGAATCAGACTGCTTGACAGTTACACGTTCTTCATACTAAGATTTACTCTGTCAGTATTGGGTTAACAGTGTTCCAATGTAAAGATTATTTAATAAGGCATCTCTCTACCTACCTATAAGCCCACCCCAGTATCACCACCTGTGTTCTGCGACCCCGTCCATCCCCCCTTTGTAAATCACTTTTTCGTTTACATCGGTGCCAAGCAGATAGGAACGTGAACCATAAGCACGAATTACTACCCTTAACTATTATTTAATGTAGCAAGAGAAAATTCCTCCCTCCCCCTCCTCTGCTTACGATAATTTCACAGTCGTCATCCATGATGTTACTAGGTAAACACAACAAGAATAGCTCCCAATCACTATGACAACAGGTGTGACATCAGACATACATTCTAAGAGCATATCATGTATCACCATGTGATGACATAGTCATCATCATACAGTATAACCGTGGTGCGTGACTCTGAGGTTGTTATTATTGTACCCTGGCAACCCACCATTTAAAAGTGCGTCTGATATCGTGTATAAAATGAGACGCAAGTGATTCGTGTATAATATTTTCGTGTATAATATTCTTGTATAATATATTCGTGCATAATAATATAATTCGCGTATGAATTGATAAGAAATCTGACGCACTTTTGAATGGTAGGTTACCAGGGAACGATAATGACAATCTCAGATTCGTGCGCCACGACTATAGTAATGCAGGGTTTTTGTAATGTGGCGGCCACTCCGTGGGAAATAGGTCGTCCTATAGACAATATGACAAAACATGCTGGTAGACTGCATAACGTGACATAGCCTGCATAACGTTTAACAGCCTGACTATCAAATTTCATAATCACTCTTGCTGAGCCGGCACCACGTCACCAGTGTATTATTTATCCATCCCATCCTAGCTTCCTGCCACAGTCCACTCTCCCCTACCCCATCACCCCACTAAGGGGGGGTCACCTTGATGTGGTGGAGGGGCTTGAATGTGGTTGGCAGTGTCACCTACTTTGAAGGCCTTCCTACCTATGTAGGGTTCGGCATTTTTTGGCCGTGTGGACCAAACACCCCCTACATCACTGGTGGAGGAGGCCTGCTAGTGATGTTAGTCCCTGCCCATTTGCCATCTAGGGTGGGACCGTTGCTTCCCTACGTGTTTGCCATGTGTGGCGTCCCGTAATGCTGGGAGACAGGAGTCCTAGGGGTTAAGCAATGATGCATACTGCACGTTGCAGCTAGGAATACACCTCTTTGGTCCCTAATTCTGGCTAGACAGGCAGCCTGGTTGGGCCCGACCAGGTCAATCGGCTGGTCATGCATTGGCTAGGGTCAAGTGGGCACTGGGGGGCCTAGTGGCTCCTATTATCCCAGAGTCGCCCTTGTCTGGGTCTCCCAGTGTGTTTTTTTTTTTTTTAATGCAAGGAAGAAGGAACCAAAGACCTTGAGCCCGCAGTAACAGTTCCCTCCAAGAGAAAAACAAAATACAATAGAGAGCCAAATTCAAGATCCGATCATTTTGAGATGCATGGACACACTGCGTTTGAAAGACTGGAGATCATAGGCAGCAGGAAATACAGACAGAGGGAGACAGTTCCAGAGCTGACCTGTTGCATAAATGAAAGACTGGGAGTAACGGTTAACTCTTGCATTAGAGAGTTGGACAGAAAAGGGATGAGAGTTTGCTGCCAGATGGGTGCTATGCGCCCGTCGTAGAGGTGGAGGAATGCAAGCAGACAGTTCAGAGGAGCAGTGGCCATTAAAGTAGTGATAGAAAAGAGATAAAGATGCAACAGTGCGGCGAAGAGACAGAGGTTGAAGGGAGTCAGTAAGAGGAGGAGAGTTAATGAGACGAAAAGCCTTTGACTCTACCCTATTGAGAAGAGCTGTATGTGGGGAGCCTCCCCACACATGAGAGTTGTACTCTACACAGGGGCGGATAAAACCCCTGTATAGAGTCAAGAATTGTGCAGGGGTAAAGAAAGAGCGGAGTCGGCATAGCACACCCAATCTACATATACTCTTCTGCTACCTCTACCCCAGAGGTGTTTTTCCCTGGCATATGATCTCCCCTTGTTGGGCTACGTGGTGGGTGGAAGGGTGAGGGAATGAAGTTTATCTGTTTATGTATGGTTCTGTTTTAAAAAAACTCATGTTGAAAACCGTGCATCTGTCCACGGCCATTCTTTGGACTCTGGATCCCTTGTTGACACCCTTGAGCCTTTCCAGGCCCCTGGGGACTTTCCTCCTTTGCCCCAGCATACAAGGGACTAGGAGGAGGTCCCATCGAGTTGGTTCGACTCTGGGGTTTGGCCCAGATGATACGTTGCCAGAGAAATATGCCAAATATCTGGTAACGAAGCCTTCTGTGATTGGGTCAAAACTGGATTTTGACATCTTCGTTCTCCAACCTGCCATTGTCTCAGCTTGCGGCAGGGAACCTAAGATCTGTTCCCAAGGGGATGGAAGCACCCTTACTGAATGTCCTCCCCAGGGGAGAGCTCCCACTTACAAGCTCTGACTTCTGTTTCTGGTGCTGCAGTTGATTGTGCTCCCCATGCTAGTTTTAACAGGTGCAAAAGTGTGATTTTTTTCCCGTGACCTCCTCCGATACCCAGAGGCACAGCTTTTTGAGGAACTGAGCTCTTATGGTGTGATCTCTGTTGAGTGGCTGCAGAAAAAAAAATGATGGTATCCTGACCCCAGCTCAGACCGTTACTGACTTTTGACAGGTTTACCTTACCTACTTCAGTGAAGCTGGCTTGGTTGTCACTTCCTATGAAGCCATGTGCCCACCTCAAGGTGGGGTTTCCACTGTCTGGGGTATAGATATGTTAGCAGATTTTGTCATCATTCACAGGCTGGCCCTCCTGGTGTCTGTGTCTCCCGTGGTGGACCTAGTCATAACAGTGAATGTCCAGGACCTCTTAAATGCTATCACCGTGGAGGTCCTCATGCTGTATCTTCAATAACCTGTCCTCGATATTGCCTGGAAAAGGAGATTTTGAGCATTCACATGCATGACAGGGATTCATTTCCAGAAGCAAAGAAAATGGCCCAGACTCTCTTCTTCCAGCCTGGGGTTACTTATGCTTTTGCCCTATCTGGAGCACCTGTCCGTCATTCTGTGTCCAAGAAGTTGCCTCGACCCATTACAGTGACCACTACCCCATCAGGTGATCTGCCGAATGTTGTCCCCGAAATTAGTAATGCATGTGAGGGTGGTAGTCACCCACCCTCTATTCCTTTTCCTGGCATTCACATGCATGAGAGGGATTCGTTTGCGCACTTCCGTGGTGGTGGCAGATGTCCATTTTAATGTGACTCCTTCTCCTGCCTAGTCCAGTATGCTCGAGGCTCCTTCTGTAGCCGGCAAACGCCTTTGTGGCTCTTCAGAGTCATCTGAGCCTGAAGAATGGCCATCTAAGGTCTCTGTTGTCGAACCTTGTGCCGACCTCTCTCCTGTTCCCTCTGTCATGGAGGCTGAGGGTCTAGCCAGGTGGAAGCTGCTGCTGATGGTTTGCCTATGGTCAGGTCCCCACCTGGGGATGGTGTAGGACAGACCGTTGGTGCTTCGGTTCTGAGACAACAATGTCATCCTCACAGGGCTCTAATCCTGTGGACACTCCTTCCACTTCTGGGGCTTCTGATGTTAGCACTGGCTGTCCTACATCACCCAGGGTGGGCTCCAAGCCACTTTCCAAGCCAAGTGTTATTCCATCTCAAAGGAAGAGTGTTGTAAAACTTTCTGCTTCCTCGTCCCCACGTTTACCCATGGATGTTCAACAAAGGGTGGAGGTCCCTGGTGCTAGGCAGCCTCTTCACAAGGGCCTTCCTAAGCATCATTCCAAACCTGCTCCCTTGTCAGGAGGTGTACAGTCCCTCACTTTTTTTTTTTTTAATAACAGAACGGAGGAAGGAAAAACAAATGATAAAAAAAAAAAAAAAAATCCATACGCCAGATTACTGGCGTCCTCCGTTCATAATATATCTGTAACATTTAGACTTGAACAGCTGTGGGTTGAAATTTGGAGGGAAACAACTCTGGGGAAGCGAATTCCAGAGAGATGCAGTTCGGGGAATGAAAGAATTCTGATAGGCAGAAGTTCTGCAATATGGCTGAGTGACATTCCAGTCATGAGTGCTACCAGATGCCCGTGTAGCACAAGGGAAGGCATGGAGAGGTGGCACCATGGATGCAACTTCGTCTGAGCATTTGCCAAAAATATATCTGTAAAATAATGCAAGGAGGCAACATTCCTTCTTACTTGCAGGGGAGGTAGTTTATTATGTAATGACAGGGTTGTTAATGATTCTAACAGCTTTGTTCTGAATTTTTTCTAGTTGTCTTCATGCAACCTCTCCACAACCATTCCACAAGGGTGAGCAATATTCAAGCTGAGAGCGCACATGACTCTTATAAATTATAGCTAACTGCTCATCGGCGAAGAAGTTACGGACTCTGTACAATAATCCAAGTTTCTTTGAGGCGGTTTTAGCAAGTGATCTGACATGAGAGGTCCAGCTGAGGGCACTGTTAAGTGAGACGCTAAGAATTTCAATACTTTTGGAGATGGGAATATTAGTAGCACTGAAGGTAATGTACGAATCTGGCAATATCTGTCTATTAGTAAACTGTATATATTTAGTTTTACTAGCATTAAAAGAGACAAGATTGTTTTGTCCCCATTCACTGATCGTAGATAGATCTTGGTTTATGGAGATGGCTGTACTGAGTTGAGAGGTAGAGATATTAGACTTTGTAAATGGGTGTCTGAGTGTGAATGAACTATGTAGTGCTGAGTCATCTGCATATGAGTGAATGGGATTGTGGGTGACAGATAAGAGATCATTAATATGAACCAGAAATAGGGTTGGCGCCAGAACTGATTTTTGAGGCACGCCGGCGTTAATTGAGTGGAAATTGGAATATACTTACTGTAATCATCATCATCCTTCCACCTTGGGTTCTATCATCCAGTGGAATTGTTGGGGTTAGTGCAAGCTATGAGGATCCATGTCATTTTGTTTCTGAATTCACTCCTCTATTCATGTGCATCCAGGAGAACATGGTAGGTGATGCTGTTCCTTCCAGTCCTTTTGGTCACCATGCGTATTATTCTGATCCTGTGCTGGGCCAAGGTCATCATGGAGGTGCTGATATCTTCCTTCGCCAGGATACTCCATACAGTCATTTGGACATCTCCACTCCCCTGCAGGCTGTTCCTCTCCAGATATTTTTTATGTTGGCAGTATACAGTTTGCAGCCTTTATCTTCCTCCTAGTGCTACTGTTGAATAGGTGGATCTGGAGCACCTTATTCATGGCCTTCCTTCTTCCTTTCTGTTACTAGGAGATATGAATGGTCACCATCCAATATGGGGTAACAGTGAGGCCAACCCTCAGGGTGTTATGCTGGCCTCTTTAATGGAAGCTGAGGAGCTGGGCATTTTAAACTCCAACAGCATGACTTTTTTCCATAGCCAGACTGGAACTTTTACTGCTATTGATTTGTCCTAATGTTCAGCTGATGCTGTTTTAGATTTTACCTGTAATGTGTTGCCACACCTGTATGACAGTGACCATATTCTGTTACTCTTAACTGCTAATGCAGGTGGACCTCAGCCTCATCTTCCTCATTGGAGTCTGGATGAGGCTGACTGGCCACGTTTCATGGAAGGAAATTCCTTTTCCCTTTCTATCAATGAGTTTGGCTGTCTTACTGAGGTGGTGTCATATTTCACTGACGTGTTGCACTCAGCAGCCCTATTATCTATTTCAAGAATAAGGGGTCAACTTCCTATACATCCGGTAACTTGGTGGAACTCTGATAGCAATTCTGCAGTGAAAGCCAAATGAGTCGCCTTCTCTCGACTTTGTCGTCACCGTGGGGATCCTTAGTATTTGGTGGCGTATCAGAGGGCACAAGCTCATATGAGGCGGATTTTAAAGGAGGTCAGGGGTTCATCCTGGAAAGGTTATGTTTTCTCCATCAGCTCGAGGACTTCCCTCACTCAAGTGTGGAACCGGGTAAGGAAAATGTCAGGAAAATTTACTGTTCCCTACCCTCCTGTTTTATTTGCAGCAGGTGGAACTGTGGCTGATCCTTTCACTGTTGCAGAGTTGTTTGTTGATCATTTTGCCAGTGTGTCACAGAAGGATGCAGATATGCCTTCGGCTTGTCACCGTCAGTGCCTAGAGTCTCGTGGTCTTAGTTTTGCCTCTTCTGGGGAAGAGTCATATAATGTTTCCTTTTCTATTTCTGAACTCCAGGCAGCTCTGTTACAGTGCCATGACTCCTTTCCTGGTTGTGATGATATTCCTTAAGCCTTTTTATGTCACCTGTCTGATGAGTCCCTTTCGTTTTTGCTTTCATTATTTAACAAGATCTGGTGTTCTGATGAGTTTCCAGCTAGTTGGGGTATTGCTGCAGTTATCTTCATCCCCAAACCAGGTAAGGACCACCTACATGTGATGAATTATCAGCCTATTTCTCTGACTTCTTGTATATGTAAAGCTCTGGAAAAGAATGGTCAATCTTAGGCCCTGTGTGGTTTCTGAAGAAAGATGACTTCCTATCCCATCTCCAGTATGGTTTTCAAAAATGCAATCCACCTCTGATGCAATACTGTCCTTGGAAGCTTCTGTCTGTGAGGCTTTCTGCACTAACCAACATCAAGTTACGGTCTTCTTCGATCTGGAGGAGGCATATGACACTGCCTGGTGTCATGGCATTTTACTTTCTCTTTATGAGCTTGGTCTCTGTGGGAGCTTGCCTATTTATACTCAGCAGTTTTTATCTAACCGTTTTTTAATGGTCTGAATTGGAGGAGTGCTCTCTAATGCCTGTGTACTAGAAGATGGAGTACCACAGGAGAGTATTCTTAGTGTTACTCTCTTTGCTGTGGCCCTCAACAGCAAAATCAGTTTACTTCCTGATGGTGTATGAGGCTCACTATATGCTGATGACCTCTCAGTTTCTTTCACCACATCTAGAATGTTTATGATAGAGAGGAAGTTGCAGCTGGCTCTTAACCTGCCGCATCCCACTGACATACATATACGTCCGAACGTTTTGTCACACTCAGTCCCGATGACGTATATAAACGTCCTGCAATTGCAAGGTCCGTCATTTGCACATTTTTCAAAGTCGTGGGTGGTTTTTGGTAGGCATATGTGAGAGACCTTCCTCTACCCGCCACCAGGCAGTGACACTGCCTGGCCCCACTTGACCCCTCCCCCCACATGCCATTTTCTCGGCAACTCACTTATTATCAGTGACCTGACCAGTAAAGAGATGTTGCGCCACAGTCTCTCTGATGAACTTCAAGGAGAAAATGATTCCTGATGTGGAAGGCAAAGATTACATGGCACCAGAGGAAGAAATGAGCAGAAGTGATGAGGAGGTAAGGTCACTAAGGAAAGTGGGGTATGTTGATGTGTTTGTCAAGTGAAACAAAGCTTATATTGCCAATATTATTGTGTGAAAACCAGTATTCTCTTATACTACAGATAAATTCGTACCAAATAAATAAATATCTACCTATTCTGAGTGATTTGGAATAGTTTCCCCTCCCATACAAAAACGTCTTCTCTGGAGTGCAGCTCTAGAGAAGATGATACCAGGTGAGGTGAGGTGAGGGTCACCTTTACAGGGCACTTTAAGCTCAGGTGAGCACTTTCTCTCTGAATTTTCAATGTTTCTCATAAAAGTAGAGGGTTTAGGGAAAAAAATTGAAAATCTGCCAGGATGGGGGGGTCATTGTTGAAAAATCTGCTGGGATGGGGGGGTCATCGTCGAAAAATCTGCTGGGAGGCGGCGAGTTAATAGAAATTCTGATTGGGCAGAGTCTCGTGGCTTTCGTTTTTCTTTAACAAAAACAGTGGCTATGCTTTTTGGTCATCTTCCATGGGCTTACCCAGACCCTGACTTGTATCTCTATGGTATGAAAATATCCTGTGTGGAGGAGATTCGGTTTCTGGGTCTTCTGTTTGATAAACGACTTACCTGGGTTCCTCATATTCGTTCTCTTAACGTGGCTTGTCTTAAAGCTTTGAGTCTTTTGAGTGTTTTGGCTCATACCTCTTGAGGTGCTGTCCGTCAGACCCTCCTTCTCTTGCATAGGTCTCTCATTCTTCCCAAACTTGAATATGGGTGTGAGGTCTACTCTGCAACAGCTGTCCGTATCGGGTTGTAAAATTCTGTGCATCATGCTGGTGTATGTCTGGCAACTGGGGCATTCAGGTCAACCCCGATTTCAAGTTTGTTGGTGGATGCTGGTGTACTCCTCTTGAATATGTAACGTCAGTCGTTGATGATGAGGTGTTGGTATCATCTTCACCGCATTCCAGACCCATTTCCTTGTGCCATTGTCTCCCAGGATTCCCAATGTTCTGTTTATGACACCAGTCTTAGTTTCCCGAGTCCTTTGGTTACAGGGTCTGGCCTGTCATGTTAGCCCTCTCTGTTTCGAGACTGGCAGTTTGTCCACATCGGATCCCAAGGGTGGGTTTCCGGCTACTCCCTTGTGTGACAAATTGTAGGTCCGTTGTTGGTAAAAAGGGCTCACTTCCCCCCCCCTCTCTCTCTCTCTCTCTTTCTTTTTAGAACATGCCTGCACTCATGAGAGTTCTGTCTCTGTCTATACTGACGGGGCTAAGACTGATACTGGAGTAGGTTTTGGTGTTGTCTTCCCTTCCTTTAGTAGGGGCGGTAGCCTTCCTGGTATTACTTCAGTGTTTATATGCTCTCAAAATCATTTTTACTCTTCCCCAATGTATTTTCGTGATTTTTAGTGACTCCTGTAGTGCTCTCTCTGCACTGGAGTCTTTCAATGCATCCCATCTATTGGTTTCATCAATTTTAGAGTGGCCTTTTCTTCTTGGACTTCGTGGCCATCTTGTGGACTTCTGTTGGGTTCCTGCACATGTTGGCATGGTGGGCAATGAGAGGGTGGATACATTAGCTAAAGATGCATCTTGTCAACATATTTTTCAGGAGGTGGGCCTCCTTCCATTTTTATATGTAATTGATATTGTTAAGAAGTGAGATTTGCCAGCTACGTGCTCAAGAAGCTTCTTGGCATTTTGTGTACAGTAGTTCCGGTATCAGTACGAGTCAGAGTTCCAGTTTGCCTGCTGTCTGTGAATATAGGTATTTCATAAGTTATGCATTAATTTTTCTTCTCTTTCTTTAAAATGTTTTAGTTAAGTGATTGCTTTTTAAATTATGTAATTTAAGTTCGTATGGTAAATGATTTAGAGTGTTATGTAATGTAGGAAAACTCTAGCATGTTTTGATGTCTCTTGGTTGGTAACTGTTGTTGCTAGGGGCAAGTACACCCGCGAACCAAAGTTTCGGTACCCCCCTCGATGGAAGGAAGTGGAAGTCAGGGTTAGAGAGAGGGTAGGTGAACGGACAACCGTGAGTGGTACTTTGGAACTGAGCTACGAGGCGAATAGTGAGAAACCTAATGACACTGGATTCGAAACATTTCCATGCTATTCACCTGCAAAACATTATGCGTTCGTAACATACATACTGTAACATATAACATAGACTACTGTGTTATCATGGTGTCCTGTGATACTGACCCATCTGTTTCGGATCCTCATCACACAAATAAAGCACCGACCCAGTTGTATATAAGTTGCAACTTGTCATTATAAATGCAGTCATAATTTTTGTGAATGTTATCCCTGGATTGTCTATAGCTATAATAAAGAATGATTGTGAATTTAATGATGATTTTCACAGTAGTTGTGCGGATGGTTATATATGTGGCAATTATTTTATGTCGACGACTAAACCACATTGTGATGGACAGCGGAGAGCATTCGCCAATGATTTACTATAACCAGATGAAATTAGATGCAAACAACACAAAATATTATGAGACAACGAAGACACAGCTGTGGTATCCTGCTCCGCCTTGTTATCAAGGCCTTAACTGTGGCTTCACCTCATACGTGCATTATATATTTTCCTTCAGTCTCTGCCTCTTTTATTACTCTTACTTCCCGGTATCCTCTTACTGCGAGTCGTCATATTCCTTGGAGGGTTTCTTGTCGTCCGGTCCTATAACCCCTACTGTATTACATTATTCCTCGCATCATCACTCCCAGACAAACAACGTCAGCACAAGATTGCTGAATCTGTTAATACCATTATTGCCACTTCCACTACGAGTACTATTCCCCCTTTCCCCATTATGTCTACTGCAATTCCCCTCACAGTACTACTGCTGCTGCTCCTATTACTATTCCACTATAAATCTGTATAATAATAAATATGATTGTCCTTATGTCTGTGTATCTGTTAATCATAATGTCCTTGTCCCACCGTTGACAACTCGTCACTTACCCCGCACCGCTACCCCAGTTGCACCCCACCCCCCTCTCTCCCACCCTCCATGAGCTCTATTCCTCCCCCACTCCGAACCATTTTACCCCTCGCCTCCTTCTTGGGCCACCAGGCCTGTTGTTCACCTTTTACCGGTGAATATACGTGGCATGCATTAATAAGAATAATTATAAAATTGACAGCAACAACATACATCTGCAGTATTCCGAACATTACATAATTATAAAAGTCGCAGACCCAAAAGTGCCTATATTACGGAGCTCTGATATATTAACCACAGAACCGACCACAGACCGTTCCTATCATTGCCACTGGACCTTACCTGTAGCACTTCACCATAGTAATACAACCCACTGAAGTCCTTTGTGGGATCACTACACATGTTTGGGAAAAATAACAGCGCACAACATGCCTACAACCCATTAAAATACACCTGTGACGTTTCACTGACATCCATTAAATTGCCTAGAAGTTAGCGGACAAACACACGGCTGGACATAGACTGAGGCCGAATGTCTCGCATCGGTATATGACAACCTGACAAAACTATTACGATCCTGCTTTGTAGGTGTCATCATAGTTACAATAATAATAATAATAATAATAAAATTAGTAGTAGCAGCAGTAGTAGTAGTAGTAGTAGTAGTAATCACATTTTAATATCCATGATACAGAGGAGGACAAACACCATACTCTCCCTGATAAAACAAGTGAAAACAGCTGTGACATATAAAACCAAACAGTGCCATAATATGCTGTAATGGTAGGGTTATAGTAATACTAAATTAATGTTTGACCGCAACCCAACCTTCTATCATGGCAAAACAGATTCTACATTGCGTCGACACATGCTATTCCAGTGTGTGTCCTCCTCAGTATCGTGCCTAATAACATGTGATTAATTATTATTATTATTATTACTACTGTGATGACACCTGCAATGCAGGATCACAAGAGTTTTGTCAGGTCGTTACATACCGATGCGAGACATTCTGCTTCTGTCTGTCTGTGTCCAGTCGTTTGTTTGTTTGTCCACTAACTTCTCCTAGGCAATTTGATGGATGTCAGTGAAACATTATATGCTTACTGTATTTTAGTGGTTTGTAGGCATGTTGTGCACTGTTATTTTTCCCAAACACTTGTAGCGATCTCACAGAGGACTACAGTGGGTTGTATTACCATGGTGAAATGCTATAGGGAAGGTGCAGTGGTAATGATAAGAACGGTCTGTGGTCGGTTTTGTGGTTAATACATCAGTGCTCCGTAATATAAGCACGTTTGGGTCTGCAGTTATTAAGTGTAATATTAGGAACACTACAGTACACATCTACGATGTTGTTGTTATTATTATATTATTATCGCCTACCTTTAGAAGGTGGAGCGATCATGTTTTTAACTGCATCTGTGTGTGTGTGTGTGTGTGTGTGTGTGTGTGTGTGTGTGTGTGTGTTCCTATTATATCTCATGAACGGCTTGAGCTATCAACATTAAGCCTTCAGCGTATCAAGATATGGCCAAAATCTTGGAGGAGTTCGAAAATGGCAACTTGGGGTCAGAGTCAAGGTCACCAAACTAATTGCTAAAGGTCAACTAGTTTTTATTGCCTGCCTTTAGCACCATTAAATCTCATGAACGGCTTGAGCTATCAACATAAAGGCTTCATGGTATCAAAATATGGCCTAAAGTTTGGACTTGGCAAACAGAATATTTTAGAGGGCGATTACCGTTTAGCTCTCAAATGCCTTCTTTTTTATTATTAATGCATGCCACGTATATTCACCGGTAAAGGGTGAACAACAGGCCTTCTGGCCCAAGAAGGAGGTGAAGGGTAATGTGGTGTCGGAGTGGGGGAGGAGTAGAATCCATGGTGGGTGGGAACTGGAGTAGCGGTGCCGGGTCAGTGACGAGTTGTCGACGGTGGGACAGGGACAATAATTATGATTAACAGATACACAGACATAAGGACAATCATATTTATTATTATACAGATTTATAGTGGAGTAGTAATAGGAGCAGCAGTAGTAGTACTGTGAGGGGAATTGCAGTAGACATAATGGGGAAAGGGGGAATAGTACTCGTAGTGGAAGTGGCAATAATGGTATTAACAGATGCAGCAGTCTTGTGCTAACGTTGTTTGTCTGGGAGTGATGATGCGAGGAATAATGTAATACAGTAGGGGTTATAGGACCGGACGACAAGAAACCCTCCAAGGAATATGACGACTCGCAGTAAGAGGATTCCGGGAAGTAAGAGTAATAAAAGAGGCAGAGACTGAAGGAAAATATATAATGCACGTATGAGGTGAAGCCACAGTTAAGGCCTTGATAACAAGGCGGAGCAGGATACCACAGCTGTGTCTTCGTTGTCTCATAATATTTTGTGTTGTTTGCATCTAATTTCATCTGGTTATAGTAAATCATTGGCGAATGCTCTCCGCTGTCCATCACAATGTGGTTTAGTCGTCGACATAAAATAATTGCCACATATATAACCATCCGCACAACTACTGTGAAAATCAACATTAAATTCACAATCATTCTTTATTATAGCTATAGACAATCCAGGGATAACATTCACAAAAATTATGACTGCATTTATAATGACAAGTTGCAACTTATATACAACTGGGTCGGTGCTTTATTTGTGTGATGAGGATCCGAAACAGATGGGTCAGTATCACAGGACACCATGATAACACAGTAGTCTATGTTATATGTTACAGTATGTATGTTACGAACGCATAATGTTTTGCAGGTGAATAGCATGGAAATGTTTCGAATCCAGTGTCATTAGGTTTCTCACTATTCGCCTCGTAGCTCAGTTCCAAAGTACCACTCACGGTTGTCCGTTCACCTGACCTCTCCCTAACCCTGACTTCCACTTCCTTCCATCGAGGGGGGTACCGAAACTTTGGTTCGCGGGTGTATAAGACCAGCAGTTTCCAGAACTGTGAGAAGTAGATGATTCTCGAACAATGCAAGTTTATATAAGGATGGATAAGAGACTAATTCAAGTTCAATTGGTTTTCGGTTCAGTCTGAGTGAAGTTCAGTCAGTTTTGCTTCAGTTTGTGAAGTGTTCCTGGCAAGCATTAAGTGTAATTACTGTCAGTGAAGATTATTTTCGGTACTTGTGAAAAACTGTGAAGTGTTGTCAAGCATTAAGTGTAATAACTGTGAAGTGTTGTTAAACATTAAGTGTAACTGCAATCAGTAAAGTGTGAATAGCTACAGTGCTTGTGAGAATAGTGAAGAGAAGTTCGAAAGCATTAAGGGGAATTATCTGGAAAATAAAGACAGTGAACTTTAAGGAGCCAGTGTTCATTTTTGCCTCGGCTGATCTTGTGTACTGTATTCCTTAAGGCTGTCCATAGGAAGAACAACTCACTGGGCAACGTCCTTCCAGGACTACTACTGCAGTTGGAGTTTGTGGCAGTGTGGGGTGAGGATGCAACACTGGTTTCAGGAGTGGGATGATGTCAGTGCTGCAGTGGGTCTAACCTTCAACATGGAAGCAGAACGTGTGAAGAGAATGTCTCGAGCTGGGCAGGAGGAGGAAATTTCCCTGGCAACAATCGTGAAGCTAATACAGGCACAGAATGAAGGACAGAAAAAACTCCAAGCACAATTACAGGGCCAAAGTGAAGAGCAAAAAGAGCTCAGGTACGAACTCAAAGAACAATTACAAGCAGAAAGTGACCAATTGCAAGCACAGAGTGAACAACTAGAGGCACAACGTGAAGAACAAAAAGAACGATATGAACAACTTCAAGAGGCATTACAGGAGCAACAGAGGGAAGTACAACTGAGGGTGAAAGGACAGCTGGATGCATTCATGGGGAAAATGAAGGAAGAACAGCAACAGCTTAAGGAGGAAGTATATGCCAAGCTAGAGCAACAGAAGTATGAGAGGGCAGTGCAGCTTGCTACGTGCCACAAGGGTGCTGCAGTGGAAATTCTGGGCCAGATGTCAGTAGAGGAGAGGATGCAGATTTACAACCAGTGCTAGATTGGCTGCAGTAGAGTACAGTGCGACCATCTTGGGAAGAAGTTTCCAGGTTAAGCCCTGTGACTAAGAGCTACTGGACTCGATTGGACCTTCTTCATTTGAACAATGGACTACTGAAGCATCAGTGAGAGACACCCGATGGCCTCAGCAAGTATTGGCAACTGGTGGTTCCGAAGAAGATGAGGTCCGAGATCTTGGATGAGTCCCATAACCAGATCACTAGTGGGCACCTGGGAGTGATTAAAACTCAAAGCCTCCTGCGACAGAGGTTCTACTGGATTGGCATACATCAGGATGTTGAAGAGTGGTGTTGGGCCTGTGATGTGTGCCGTGCGAAGAAGGGACCCAGGGAACGTGGTTGCGCCCCTCTCCAGCTGTACCAAGTGGGTACACTGATGGAAAGAGTCGTGGTGGACATTGGTGGACCTTTGTCACTCACTGAAAGAGGGAACCAATATATATATATATATATGTTGCCATGGACTACTTCACAAAGTGGCCAGAAGCCTATGCTATCCCCAATCAAGAGGCTGCGACTGTTGCTCAGGTCTTGGTTGACCAGTTTTTCTGTTGTTTTGGGATGCCACAAGAGCTACATTCAGACCAGGGTAGAAACTTCGAGTCTGCTGTGCTCTGTGAGTGCTGCAAGTTATTGGGGATCAAGAAGACAAGGACGACTCCACTAAGGCCACAGTCAGATGGGATGGTGGAGAAATTCAACTGGACCCTGGACAAGAACTGGCCAAGTACTGCATTGATGGACAAACAGAATAGGACCAGAAGTTACTTGCATTGCTGATAGCATACCGGTCTGCATCCCATGAGTCTACCGGCTACACCCCTGCAAAACTGATATTGGGCCACGAGTTATGCTTACCTGTTGACTTGTTAATGGGGAGATCACCGGTGAAGAGCTGCCTACAGACACGACCAGGAAAGGCTGGCTGAGGTACATCATCAAATGTGAGGAGCCCTCAAGTTTTCAGGAGAGGTGATGAAGTGCAAATATGATGCCAGGGCAAGTGAGTGAGCTCCAAGGATGGTGACCAAGGTTGGTTATACAATCCTCAGCGAAAGAAGGGACAGTCATCGAAGCTGCAAAGACCATCCATGGGATGGGCCTTACACCGTGTTGGACCACCTATCAGACGTAACATATCGGATTCGGTGAGGCAGGAAGTCTTGGCCAAAGGCGGTACACGTGAACCGTCTGTGGTAGTACCATGGGCCAGGACAGTACAGCTTGGACGTCTCTGAGGAATTGTGCTCACCTGTGGCCGAGGATGATGAGGAGGAACAAGGAGCTGAAATGCAAGAGGATGGTGAGAGTTTTCCGAAGGAAGAAGTGAATCAGGAAGAGGACCAAGACCTTCCAGAAGGAGTGGACTGTGTGGAGGAGCAAGGACTTATCGGAAGCAGCACAGAAGAAGACCTGATAAGTTGAAGGATTCATTTTGTGTATAGTTAGATGTTTCATTAGGATTAATGTTTATGTTTGTATATATTGTGTAGCTTTGTCGGGACGCAAAGAACTAGGGAGGGGGTAGTGTTGAGAAGTGAGATTTGCCAGCTACGTGCTCGAGAAGCTTCTCGGCGTTTCGTGTACGGTAGTTCCGGTATCGGTACGAGTCAGAGTTGCCAGTTTGCCTGCTGTTTGTGAGCATAGTTATTTCATAAGTTATGCATTAATTTTTCTGCTCTTTTTTCTTCAAAGTGTTTTAATTAAGTGATTGCCCTATAATTATATAATTTAAGTTCATATGGTCAATGATTTAGAGTGTTATGTAATGTAGGAAAACTCTAGCATGTTTTGATGTCTCCTGGTTGGTAACTGTTGTTGTTAGGGGCAAGTACAAGACCAGCAGGTTCCAGAATTGTGGAGAAGTAGATGATTCTCGAACAATGCAAGTTTATATATTGATGGACAAGAGACTACTTCAAGTTCAGTTGGTTTTCAGTTCAGTTTGAGTGAAGTTCAGTCAGTTTTGGTTCAGTTTGTGAAGTGGTACTGGCAAGCATTAAGTGTAATTACTGTCAGTGAAGATTATTTTTGTACTTATGAAAAACTGTGAAGTGTTATCAAGCATTAATCGTAATAACTGTGAAGTGTTGTTAAATATTAAGTGTAACTGCAATCAGTAAAATGTGTATAGCTACAGTGCTTGTGAGAATAGTGAAGAGAAGCTGTGTACTGTACACTTAAGTCTGACCATAAGAAGAACAACTCACTGGGCAACGTCCTTCCTGTACTATTACTGCTGTTGGAGTTTGTGGCAGTGTGGGGTGAGGACGTAACAATATTTTATAAATTTGTTATTTTCAGTGTTTTATTCCTACTAACGTACTGCCTTTATTTTGAATATGCCCTTTTTTTTGCGGCGTCTTTTACCTTGTTATCCGGTGGCATATGGCCCTGGCGGTTGCGCCACCAGATTTTAATTGTATTCATTCAATCAATCAAACCTACCACATCCCTCGTTTCCTGTAAAACCCCCCACTCTCACCAGCCAGACCATTATTGCCCTCTCCTCACCCACCTCCCTCCTCCTGTCTCCCAAATGCCCCACCCTGCCTTCTTCTGTGGTGCCACCTCTTATGAAATTGTGTCGATTAAACAGGTCTATCAGTGTCAGGTTCACGGTCAGGGTGGAGGGGTCACGGTAGTTTTTACATGTCCCCACCCCAGAGGGGCTCAGGGACAGGTATTGTTTTCACTCTGTTTGTCTGTTTGTTTGTCTGTCTGATAACTTTACACAAAAACTACTGGTGATATTTTGACTAAGATTACAGGGATGATGGGCTATGACCTTCTGATCACCTGATTAAATTTTGGGCCAAGGCCCAGGCTGTAAGCCCAGGAAATGTGTCATAGGACTCACTTATTTTTTCCCACAAAAATACCTTATAAATCACCCTGCGTCCTAAGACGCAGGCCACTTGATGCAGGCCACTTGATGTCTCAATAAATAAGCCTTTAACCCCTACACCGCGGGCTTGTTTACCAATTACTTGCGTGTCCCGCGGGGTTATTTGGGCTCCGACAGACTCTCAAAAAATATTTGCTAAAAATCAGTTATTAGTCCTAGAATAATAAAATTATATATGCTTATATCACATACCTTCAGCTTACTCCTGGAATGAGTGTTGAGCCTTCTTCAGTTTCCGTAGGACTTGTGGAGACCTCTGAAGTAGGGTAACTAAGTCTCCACTTTACACTTCCCGACAACCCGTTATATGATTACCACAGCCAGATACAAACACTATAAACACTATTCTACCATTTTCAAGTAGTTTGGGATCCATACTAAAAAAAAAAAAAACAGTGTGAAAGCAATGGAAATTACGAGCGCGTCTGATCGCCGCACTTGCGCTAGTTCGCTCTAGGCACTCTGTCATTTATTATTCATAAAACCCCTCACACTTTATATTTCTATTACTATATCACACTTATATATATCTGGAGTCTTTCTCCATAAGTTTCCTTCAGTCGTATTATTTTATTGTCACTGAAGTCATTCTATTTTTCAGTCAGTAAAATACGTAGAGAGCCATGGATTCACTCTCACTGTTATAACATAAATTATTTGTACTCATATTCTTATATTACCAATTACTTACATTACTATTTACATTTTCTATTCTATTTTCAATATTTACCCTTCTATTTTACTTACAATATGTTATTCACTGTCACTTTCAGTAAGATAAAACTATAATACACTGTTCAATCATATGAACTGAACATCCATTGCTTTCACCTACTATTTACACATTATTTACACATTATTTCCAAATAATTCTGCTTCCACACTTGCACTGTTAGAACTGCTTCTGGCTGTGATAATCGAAGAAGCAGGTTACACAGAGGGGAACCTGGCATTCAGCGCACTGCCAAGAGGTGCGTTTATGCTCAGGTGTGCGGCGTGTGGTATGCGCACATACCTGACACCTGCGAATCGCAGCCTTCCTTTTCCCTGTGGCAGGCATTAGCTCAAGTCTGTGCCGATCCATATACGCCCTCTGCTCAAGTCGGTCGGGAAGTGTAACTGGATGGCGCCTTGGAGTTGCTGCTTGCACCTTACCATATTTTTCCAGCAGCTGCTGGACACAAGTCCTGGCGAACAACCTCAGGGAGAAGGACTTGGGTGGCTTTACCTTCATCTTGTACAGGATGAAGGCGTTCAGCATCGTCATATCTATCAGATGCAGAAAAACTTTCCTGTACCACCTAGTACTCTTCCTGAGGCAGTCGATCTCACCAATCATCATGTCGGACTTGTCCACCAGCCGCATGTTGATATTATAGTCCAACACAGCATCAGGTTTCATCACAGGTTCGCCTGTCCTACTGTCGACCTTCCCACTGTCTCTCATCTCCCCCTTATGTACGGTGGTGAGCATGTGCACGACTCTCTTGTCATGCCACCATATTGCCAGCATCTTCTCAGACTTGCGTAGGTGCACGTCTCCTCGCTGCGAGTTTCCCGCCTCTGGGAATTTGGGGAAGTTGGCACGATTACTTTTCACAGTGCCGCAGGAGCCAATGCCGTGCTCAGAAAGGTATTTGGCAAGTTTCGGTGCTGTATAGTAGTTGTCTGTATACAGCACATGATTCCCACCAAAATACTTTTCTAGGAGCACTTTCACTGCACAGCCTGAGAAGCCAAGGGGGTGTGTTTTATCGAGATCGACAGTGCTGGCTGAATATATGACGAAGTCAAGGATGTACCCCGTCTTACAGTCGCACAGTACAAAGAACTTAATTCCAAAGCGATGGCGTTTGCTTGGAATGTACTGGACAAACCGAAGAAGTCCTCTGAACAGAACCAAGGACTCATCAATGACAACCTTCTGAAATGGGTGGAAGAATGACATGAACTTATCCTTCATTCTGTTCAGAATCTCCCGGATCTTCCAGAGTGGGTCGGTTTGGGAAGGTACATCATTATCGGCAAAGTGCAGGTTTCCCATGATGTTCCGGAAGCGATCTCTGGCCATGTACTTGTTGAAGGTCGGTGAGGGTAGTAAGGGGTCCATGGACCAGTATTCTTCCAACTCATGCTTCTTGGAGTGTGGCATAAGAAGCATGAGGGCAAAGAACACATACAGCTCCTGCACTCCCAGCATGGTCCACTGTTGCATCTTGGCTGCACCTGTACCACTAGCAGCATGTTGTGATTCGAACCTGTTGGTCTCATCACATATGTGCTGCATGACTTCGTCATCTAGGAAGGCCAAAAGGTAGTCGACACACTCAGCATTTTCGTCCATAGTGAAGGCAGGCTGAACTCCTGACGAGCTCTCATCGAAAACCAGGTTTTCGGGGACAAAATCTGACCCTTCCGTCCACGCGAAGGCGTCCAGGATTCCCTGGCTTGGCGGTGGAGGGATGGTGGTGGTGGTGGAGGTTGGCTGAGAGGGAGGCTTATCTCTGTCAAGGTCACTCGCACTGACCCTAGGTTGCCGTACAGCACTAGCAGCCCTTACCCTACTAGCTACACTACTTTTCACTCTCTTAGATCTACCTCTACCTCTACGGCCGGCCTTCACTGTTGATGCTGGTGGTGACTCCGACGACGACTCCGGAGATAACTCAGCCGACGATGATGATGAGATGAGTAAAGCGGGGCTTGGGGAACGGGGAGGTGAATGCTCTAGTGACTCATGGCGGGCTGGGTCATGTGGGGGCATTGTTCTGGGGCTAACACGCCGCCTTTTCAGTCCCTTCCCAAATTCTTTTCCTTCCTGCACTAAAGGCTCCTTTCCCTTGGAGCTAGACACAGATTCACTTGTAGGAGCACTTGTTGTCACTGTTTCTGGCGCGATAACTTCACCCGGCTCATCACACGATTCACCGGAATCGTCAAAATCGCTGTCCATTATTATCATGGACAATTCAGCAAGTTCTCGTGCCACTGCAGAGTCAGTGAGGCCTTTCCTGCTTGCCTCAACACTTTTCTTGGGGGTAGAGGTCACGGGGCCCTTTGCAATGGGCGCAGAAGCGGCAGGAATGGCGGGGCGCAAGTGCGACATGTTGTCTCTGCAGTGGAGGACAAGGAACTAAATGCCGCGGCTTATCTGAGAAGGGAAGGGTTGACAATGATACTTTAGGCTGACTGCTGCTAACTTACAGGCTAATTTTTTATCGGTAGAAAATCTCGGCAATAAATAAAGAAATAGGTAGTGCCAGGTGAATGTAAATGTCAATTAGGATTCTCCCTTCCTTTCTGATATATATTTTTATTACAGACATCGATTACAAGGCATAAATCAAAGGGGAAATTACCGTGGTAATGTAGCGAATGAATGCACGTGAGGTTTTGTCAGGTGATATTTAGGCAATTTCTGGAGTATAACACTATCACTTACCTGTTTTTTTTTTTGGTATATATTATTGGGTAAAAATATTGGGCATAGGGCTTATTTCAATGGATGAAATCTGTGGAAAAAGAAGGGGGAAATTTCCGTAGCGCAGCACGGCGTGGGAGGTGAGAGGAGAGGGTAATGGAGGGCAGGTAGGGAGGGGAGTCACGAAGGGGGTAAATTATCTGAGAAGGGAAGGGTTGACAATGACACTTTAGGCTTACTGCTGCTAACTTACATGCTAATTTTTTATAGGTAGAAAATCTCGGCAATAAATAAATAAATAGGTAGTTCCAGGTGAATGTAAATGTCAATTAGGATTCTCCCTTCCTTTCTGATATATATTTTTATTACAGACATCGATTACAAGGCATAAATCAAAGGGGAAATTACCGTGGTAATGTAGCGAATGAATGCACGTGAGGTGTTGTCAGGTGATAATTAGCCAATTTATGGAGTATAACACTATCACTTACCTTTTTTTTTTTGGTATATATTATTGGGTAAAAATATAGGGCATAGGGCTTATTTCAATGGATGAAATCTGTGGAAAGAGAAGGGGGAAATTTCCATAGCACAGCGCGGCGTGGGAGGTGAGAGGAGAGGGTAATGGAGGGCAGGTAGGGAGGGGAGTCAGGAAGGGGGTAAAATAGCAAAAATGTCAACAATGGATGGGAGTACAGATGAGATTTGGAGTGCTGACTAGTGTTGGACATAGGCAGTACTGATATATGATACAAGCCACCACTTGAGAGCCTGGGATAATTCAAAATAACACAGATTCACAAAAGTGACGCCCAGCGGTATGATCCATTGTAGCCAAGCATCACGAAAGTGACGCCCCGCGGTTAAGGGGTTAAGGCAGTCATGCAGGAGCAATGGACAAGGTGGGTGGCAAGCTAAGACCAAGAGTTAACACCAACTGGAGGAACCAAGAGAGCAAGCATTGGATTGGTTTGTGAATGGGTGAAAAATATGTGGGAATCAGTGAAAGCAGAAATTGTGGTCAAGTCGTTTAAAAAATGTGGGATCAATAATGCACTTGATGGAACTGAAGACAGCCTGCTGTATGAATCAGAGAGTGTGATGAGTCAAGAGCTGTTGTTAGAGGAATCAGACACAAGTGGCAGTGACTTCTCAGGGTTTGAAGACGAGTAACAAGTCGGAGAGAAGAATCGGACATGGATAACACAACTACAGTTTCAACTATGACCAGGGGTGTCATTTCAGTTTTCCTTAGGGGGAAGCATAGGCTATTTAGGAGGTCTTCCTACTACCACCTCCCCACATGGGTGGGGTGGCGAGTGAGCATTTTGAAGCCACATGCAAGGCTATATTTAGGGAATTAAAGCAGTAAACAAATATATATATTGTATAAAATTCTTTATTAAACCAATTTCTTCCAGGCACACACACAATTCGATATTCTAGCATTGGCAAACGTTCAAACTTTTAAATCCGACTTTGAACCACAAAATAAAATAAAACCATGCTTCCGTGTACAGTTCTATGTTAATTTTATTTTTTGTAAAGCATATATGTCACTTAAGCATTTGTGACTTAGCTTTTGTCATATAGATTCTGTAAAAAATAAACATGCTAACTTGGTTCTGATGCCACCCTGCTGCCCCCTGTACCGTCCCCTTTTTCCTCACAGTCTCATGGTACCTCACCACCCCCCTGGAGCTTTCTGGACCACCTCCCACTTTGGGAACCACTGATCTAAATGGACTCTTAAGACTCCTACCTACAAGTACGTACTTCCTAAGACAAATAAAAGCTTTCAACCCCTTAACCGAGGGGAGTCACTTTCGTGACGCTTGGGAACAAGGGATCATAATGCGGGGCGTCACTTTTGTGATTCTGTGTTATTTTGAATTCACTTGGGCTTTCAAGTGGTGGCTTGAATCATCTATCAATACTGCCTATGTCCAACACTAGTCAGCACTCCTAATCTCATCTGTACTCCCATCCATTGTTGACAATTTACCTATTTCTCCCCATTCTTGACTCCCCTCCCTACATCCCCTCCATTACCCTATCCTCTCGCCTGCCCGGCCGTGCTACGCTAAGTAAATCTTCCCTGGAATTTTTCACTGATTTCATCCATTGAAATAAGCCCCATGCCCTATTCTTATACCAAATAATATATACAAGAAAGAAATAAGGTAAGTGAGAGTGCCATACACCTAGAATTGGCTAATTATCACCTGACAACACCTCACATGCACTCGTTCGCTAATTTTCGCTGTTTCTTTCCCTTTGAAATATGCTGTATAATCTATTTTCTTAATAAAAATATATATAAGAAAGGAAGGGAGAAGCCTAAGTGATATTTACATTCACCTGGAACTACCTAATTATTGCAGGCCACCACACTGTATTCTACGCTAAGTAAATCTTCCCTGGAATTTTCCACTGATTTCATCCATTTAAATAAGCCCTATGCCCTATTCTTATACCAAATAATATATACAAAAAAGAAATAAGGTAAGTGATAGTGCCCTACACCTGGAATTGGCTAATTATCACCTGACAACACCTCACGTGCACTCGTTCGCTAATTTTCGCTGTTTATTTCCCCTTGAAATATGCTGTATAATCTATTTTCGTAATAAATATACATATAAGGAGGGAAGGGAGTAGCCTAAGTGATATTTACATTCACCTGGAACTACCTAATTTATTATGAATTGTCTTGGTTTCCTGCCAATCATTTCATTGCTACATATTAGCAGGTCTCACAAGGCTAAAGTTGGTAGTATTGCACTCACCCAAGCCAGGCGGCAGAAGGCCACCACTATCAGTTCACTGTCGTCTTTCAAAGTGAAGGTACGTCTGTTTGCTCCTGCTAACTACCGCCGTTTTTCAGCCCCATACAAAGGGCCCTGTGACCTTTACCCCCTACTAAACCTCGTGTGGAAAGAGGTAAAGGGCTGACAATTGATAAAAGAGTGACTACGATCTTTCTACTGAGTAAAACAGTGCAAGTGGAATTGTAAATAATGTGTAAACAGCAAGTGAAAGCAATGAATGTACATATACGTGAACAGTGGAAAATAGTTTTCTTAAGTTACTTCAAGTGACAGTGCATAACACAGTGTAAATAAAATAGAAATGTAAATAATGTAAATGAAATAGAGAACGTAAATAGAAATGTAAATGAGTGGTATTATAAGAATACGAGTATATATACTAGGAGTAATGAAAGTGAAAGTTTCACTCTAGCGTGTTTGAATACTATGAGTTATGAGAGTGAAGGTGAAAGTGACATTCACTCTCAATGCTAGTATACAGGACGAGAAAGTGAATGCTAGGTATTTTACTGAAAGAAATCGAATGCCTACAGTGACAATAAACTACTATTACTGAAGGAAACATATGGATAAAGACTGTAGGTATATATAAGTGTTATATAGTAATAGAAATATAAACTGTGAGTGTTTTTATGAATAATAAATGACAACACCAGCGGCGAACTAGCGCAAGTGGGAAGGTCACACTCCCTCGTAATTTTCATTGCTTACACAGTGGTTTTTTTTTTTTTGGAGTATGGATTCCAAACTAATTGAGAATCACAGAATATTGTTTCTAGTGATAATATCAGGGTGTGGTAATCATATTACTGGTTGTCGGGAAGTGTAAAGTGGAGACTTTGTTACCCAACTTCAGAGGTCTCCACAAGTCCTATGGTACTTGATGAAGGCTCAACAAACACCCCAGGAGAAAGCTGAAGGTATGTGCCATAAGCATATTTGATTTTAATATTCTAGGACTAATAACTGATTTTTGGCAAATATTTTTAGAGAGTCTATCGAAGCGCGAATATGTCCGCGGGAGCTGCAAGAAAAAGCAAAACAAACTCGCGGTGTAAGGGTTAATGATAGCCAGAATACAATAAAAAAGGCAGCTCGATACTGAAGTTACCTGAACAGTGGGCAAGGTACATACAGTAATCCCTCCACTATCCAATGTAATAGAGCCCAAGCCATGTCTGGAAAGTGATCCCGTCCGGAAAGTGGGCCTCTGACTGCTGGACTGGTACTTATGACCCTAACCCAGCCTAACTTTGAAAGCCACCTAAATAACTCCCTACCTGACATGCATAGCATTTATTTAAAACTATTTAACCCTTCACGTCCCGAGGTTTTCCGCACCTACGACATCCCCCAGTCCCGAGGTATTTTCGATTTTTTTTTTTTTGGCTAAAACCTCCGCTTTTGGTGAGAAACATCGAAAATTCATAGACAAATCGCTCACCTGTGGTTTAAAATACTCAGTCCAGGTAGAAGTTCCTCCTTACCTGACTGGGTTTTCTAACATGCTGGCACCAAAGAAAACGAGTACTATGGGAGGGTAACTATTTTATCCACTCATAAACGGTATTTATTTATTACTTGGTATGAATTTATATGTAGTATGAGAGTATATTGCTTTTCAAGCAGTAATATAGGCATTATAAGCATTGTTTCACTCACTAACTAATCACCATTCATGACCTTTTTTTCCCACATTACCTGATCATCATTTCTGACTGTTTCTTCCTCTAATGTTATGTAAACCTTGTCCTTCACATTGTCATCGATTGGGGAATCACTCTGGCCCTGAATGTCTTTATTGGCCAGGTCACTGGCAAGAGGTGAATTGCCGAGACAATGGCATGAGGGGGGTAGGGGGGAGGTTATGCGGTGTAAGGCATTGTCCCTGCTTGGCATCTTGTAGAGGAATAAAGGAAGGTGTCCCGTGTATACATACAAAAAATCCCACGCGAAATTTGAAACTTGTGCAAATTAGGGACCTTGCAATTGCACAATGTACCGGTACGTCACCGGGACTGGCAAATAAAAATCGTTGGAACGTACCCATACATCGACGGGACGGGGCAGGTTAAGACCCTATTCACACCAATAATGGACATAAAGCAAGAAAAAAATGAAAAGGAACCACAGAGTGAGGAATTAGAAGTGAGTATGGAAAATACTTAGGCCTAGCAGTGTACAGGGTACTGTACTTACAGCACGTCTGTGGCCGCCTCCTCTAACTCTCTAAGGCTCTTGTAGTTGTGAAAATGTTCTTGAAGCACGTACAGTAATCCAGTGTTGTGCCACACTTAATTCTTTGCATTGTGAGTTATAATTGTTTAACACTGCACATTCTTCTTAATTGAACCATACCAGTTTCAACTGCCACTTTGACTCCACACTCACTCCACACTTAATCCTCTGTGCTCTAAATTCTAATTACTTAACACTGCAAAACACAGTAAATTCCCATGTGGTCTAGTGATGAGGTATTGCAGTTTATTCACTGTTTATTCATAAAAAACGAGCACGTGCGGCATCCATTATGATGGACGTCTTCCCTGAACGAAGGTTAGGCAGTAACTGGGGACAGGGTTGCCAGATCTGAACTCGGCCACATTACCAAACTCCTCAAATTTCATTACCAAATTTAGCTTTTCAATACCAAATTCATAAAGTAAGCATTTATTCTTCACTAATTACATGTACAAATAGAAATAATCACTGTTCTTATAATCAGCAGCATGTTTATTTTTGCGCTATGTATGCTAGCATATTAATCAAAGAAAGCAGACAGTCCACCGTCTCCATTCTCTATATTTTCATACATGTGAAATATCTGTTTGGTAATCAATCATGCTGATTCATCACCAAACGAACTTTTCAGTACCAAATTGGCCCACATTTGGCAATGAAAAATACCAAATGGCAACCGTGACTGGGGAGGGGGGAAGAGGGAGGAAGGAAGGGATGAAGGGGCCGTGGTGTAAACAGCTGTTTGGTGCTGTGTGGTGCCATGTGGCAATTTCAAATTACGGGGGGGGGGAGGGAATTCGAATTATGAGGGAATTTTTGCTTTTTTTGACCTTTTTTGGGTTCCGAGGTCCAGACCCACAATGTCCAGTAAGTGGGGAGTCCGGAAAGTGGGCGTCTGGAAAGTAAAGGGATTACTGTATTTACACTGTTACATAGCCTATGACTTCATCATCCTTTGTGTAATTCTAACGTACAGTATGCTGCATGTTTGATCACGAGCATCTTCTACCTCACTCCCCCCTTCTACCCTTATAGTAGAGTAAGTCGTTCTTTCTATTGTTCAGAGCAGGATTGTCAACTCTTTGTCCCCTATGACTTCATTTGCGCGTCCTTCTTACAAGTTGTATCAAGCTCTGCCGGCCCCTATATAATGAGCTCAGTCTCTACATTAATTGCCACTTAGATTTACTCCTCATTTTGCTCACATCTCTGTCCTCCCCTGTACAGTTGTTATTTTTATGAGTGCTCAGGAAGTCTCCAGCCATCTAGCAGCTGTGTAATTTGAATATAAGTGTTATTACATTTTTTTCTTGTGCTGTATAGCATAAGGTGTTGGTACATGGGCCTGGTGAGGTTTTTGTGACTGATGTAGAGTTTTTTATGTTAGTCATTATTAATAATATTTTGTATCTGTAATAATATATCTTGCATTCACTGAGCATTATCCGGTTTTCTCATTTTATCAGGGCTGACTTAGATAAATTTGCACTTGCTAATTTCGTGTTAATAAAGGCTATTGCAGTTAACCATATATTTAACCTGTTTTTTGCCATTACATTATCCTTATGAGTCCTGAATGTTTAGTTGTTAGTTTGAGCATTAAACTTTAACTTGTAATTTTACCTAACTCTTTTGTTTTGAACCTGAACTTTGCGGGACAGTTTTCTCTGTTCCGTAACATAAATTTGGCGACCTCTCATCAGGATATTCAGGATATTATCATAAGGATATTGCTTGATATTTTGTGACTGTGATTTATTCATGATGTCTACTATTACTACGCTTTATGAAGCCAAAGATTTTATGTCAAATGTGCAAACAGTGTGTGATGTAGAAAACAGAACAAAGAATGAACTTAAGCTTGTTGCTCAACAATTGGGAATTGTTGTTCGCTCTCATCATTCTAAAGATCAAATTGTTGACATGATTAATGAAAGCTTGTTTAATGTAACTCCTCCAAATGAGCAAACGCAGATTGAAATAGCTAAGTTACAGCTAGCCCTGCAGGAGGCTCGTGCTAAGGAGGCTGAATTTCAGGCAAATGCTAAGGAAGCTGAATCTCAAGCTCGTATTCAGGAGGCACAGGCACAGGCTCAGGCACAAATTGAACTTGCTAGGATTCAGGCAGACCATGAGTATCGCATGAAACAAGGTGGAACTGGATCATCTAGCTCTGATGATTTTGATGTGGCTAAAAATGTTAAACTTGTCCCTCCTTTTAATGAATCTGATTTAACAAAGTATTTTCAGTTGTTTGAAAGGGTAGCTAAAGGTTTTAATTGGCCCAAAAAGTATTGGACAGTACTCCTTCAAACTGTTCTCACCGCTAAAGCTCAAGTAACTTATGCATCTTTGCCTCAGGATCAACCTGATAATTATGATGTAGTTAAGAGCTTGATTCTTAAGGCCTATGAGCTTGTTCCTGAAGCCTATAGAGTAAAATTTAGGACAACTTACAAGCAAGATAAGCAATCCCATGTTGAGTATGCAAAAATCAAAGAAGATCTGATAGAGCAGTGGTTAAATTCTAAGAATGTGGATTCTGATTTTGATAAATTTAAGCAGATGATTTTGCTGGAGGACTTCAAAAGGTGTATTAATAAAGATGTAATCCTATATCTTGATGAGAGAAGAATAGATAATTTGTCTGATGCTGCAGTTTTGGCTGATGAATATGTTCTCACTCACAAGAGATATTCTAAAGAAAAAAGGAAAGCTGAGAGTAAGTACGTTGCCTCTACTCAGAGTACAGGTAACAGGAAAGAGAATAAAGATGATGTTTCTCAGGAAGTAAATACCAGCTTCACCTCTAGATTTCAGAAAAGTAAATGTACATATTGTAGTAAGCTTGGTCATACTACGGAGAAATGTTTCAGGAGACAGCGTGATGTGAACAAAAAGGAGTCTTTAAATATTCAGTCAATTGGTCTAGTGTCCACTCTTGAGAGTTCCCAGAATTCTTTAACTGAGTTAACTGAACCTGCTTTGAGGAGTAAATTAAATCCTCATGATGAAGCTCCTCTTTTGAGCAGTAACTTGGGTGACACTCTCAAGAGTTCATGTGCTAATTTCCTGTCTGATGGTTTTGTCAGTCCTCTGGACAGTAATGACAGGAAATCAGTTAAAATATATCGTGATACAGGTGCTTGCCAATCCCTTATGCTGACCAGTGTTCTAGGCTCTAATGTTAATTTCTCTGATGAAACTGTAATCTTACAATGTGTAGGGAATAACTACTTCTCTCTCCCTCTGTGCACAGTGAATTTAGAGTCTGGTTTTGTTAATGGTTCTGTTATGGTTAGGTTGGTTGAGACACTTCCAATGTCAGGTGTAACTTTCTTACTTGGAAATGATATTGGTGGAAGTCAAGTGTGTCCAGGTCCTCAGTTGTCTAGTAAGCCAGTGGCTGCGACCCAGGGTTGTGATGTCCCTGATGTGTTCTCTGCATGTGCTGTCACTAGGGCTAAGTCTAAAGTTACTGTTGATTTAGAGGATAATGATGATGATGATGTTATTCTAGCTGACACTTTTCTTGCTAATTTGGACCACTCACCAGATGAGGCAGTACCCCGTAGTGTTGATAATTTGTCTCGTCAAGAGTTGGTTGAGTTGCAGGTTGCTGACCCTGAGTTGAAAGGTCTAATTAACTCTGCTTGCAGTGAGGAAGAGTCAGCTGGTGCTTCTACTTGTTATTATATAAAGTCAGGAGTACTTATGAGAAAGTGGAGACCCGCAACAGCATCAGTCGACTGTGAATGGGAGGTTGTACATCAAGTTGTCATCCCTCGTGTTTGTAGGCAGGATATCATTAGGGTGGTGCATGATTTCAGTTTGGCCGGACACCTTGGAGTGAGGAAGACTGTGGCACGCATTTTGAAACACTTCTACTGGCCAGGTATCTTCAGGGATGTTTCCTGGTATTGTAAGTCTTGTCACACCTGTCAAGTTGTGGGGAAGTGTAATCAGACCAAAAAGGTTGCACCTCTAGTTCCCATTCCTCCTTTTGAGGCGCCATTCACCCGTGTGTTGGTGGATATTGTGGGCCCTCTCCCTAAGACTTCAGGATTTTCTTAAGTGTTGACCCTGATTGATATGGCTGCTCGTTATCCTGAAGCCATTCCACTTAGAAATATCTCAGCAAAGAACGTGGTTAAGGAAATGCTAGGGTTCTTCACCAAGTTTGTTCTGCCCAAGGAGGTACAGTCAGACCGGGGAAGTAATTTCATGTCAAATGTTTTCAAGCAGTCTCTGAAAGAGTTGGGCATCACCCAGGTCACGTCTTCAGCTTACCATCCCCAGACCCAAGAAGCGTTGGAGAGATATCATCAAACACTCAAATCGATGCTCAAGAAATACTGTTTGGAACATCAGAAAGAGTGGGATAAAGGTCTTCCATTCGTTGTATTTGCCGCAAGAGAATCTCCAAATGAATCACTGGGCTTCTCACCCTTTGAACTACTGTTTGGCCATGAAGTAAGAGGACCCCTTAAGCTACTCAAGGAATGCTGGCTGTTGGAGGAAGATGACGTCAACCTGCTGGAGTATGTGATGAAGTTCAAAGAACGGCTGTCCACTACTTTACAGCTGGCAAGAGAGAATTTAGGAGCTGCTCAGAAGATGAAGACTTGGTATGATAAGAAGTCCAGGTTACGCCACTTTCAGCCAGGAGATCAGGTTTTGATTCTGCTACCAGTGCATGGGCAACCTCTTCAAGCCAAGTTTAGTGGTCCTTATTTCGTGGAGAAGAAACTCAGTGATGTCAATTATGTCATCGCCACACCAGATCGTAGAAAGGACAGGCAACTTTGTCACATCAACATGCTAAAGTTATATCACAGGCGGGACGAAAATAACCCAGTCTGCAATGTAGCTGTTCCACCCGAGTCTGCAAGTGAAGTTCTCCCATGCAGCATGAGCCTGAGTGATAGTTTGGGGAAGAATCCTGATATCATGAATGATCTCCAGACTAAGCTTTCTCATCTAGCTCCCGAGGAAAGGCAGGAGTTTTTGGCATTACTGCAGGAGTACCTGCAAGTGTTCCGTGCCACTCCAGGAAGAACCACTGTGTTGATGCATGATGTCGATGTTGGAGACGCAAAGCCAATTAAAGTGCCCCCTTACCGTGTGAACCCAGTGAAAGTTCCTCTCATCCAGAAGGAGCTTGGCTACCTGTTGGACCACAAGATGATTGAGCCCTGTCAGAGCGAGTGGAGTTCTCCTGTCACTTTAGTCCCTAAGCCAGGTGGGTCACAGTGGCTTTGCATCGACTACAGACGTGTTAATCAGATAACCAAAACAGACACTTACCCTCTCCCTCGCGTGGAAGATTGCATGGACAAGATCGGAAAGGCTAGGTACATAAGTAAGTTTGATTTGTTAAAGGGATACTGGCAAGTACCTATGACTGAACGTGCTAGGGAGATCTCATGTTTTATAACACTAGGAAAGACTTTTGCATGTTCTGTAATGCCATATGGTATGAAGAATGCACCAGCCACTTTTCAAAAGCTCATGAATGTTGTAACAGAGGGTTTGGCAGGGTGTGTTGTTTATATTGATGATGTATTAATCTTCAGTGACAACTGGAAAGATCACCTCTGCCATGTCAGTAAATTTCTTGAGCGTTTGGTTCAAGCTAATCTTGTTGCTAATTTATCAAAGTGTGAGTTTGGTCAAGCTAAAGTTCAGTACCTTGGGTACGTAATTGGTGATGGACACGTTGTACCACCAGGAGCTAAGGTTCAGGTTATAAGTGATCTTCCCAGACCTAAAAGTAGGAAAGAGCTACAAAGATTTTTGGGAATGGTAGGTTATTACAGGAGATTTGTTCTTAATTTTTCAATTCTTATATCACCACTTACAGACCTACTGAAAAAGGGAGTTAAATTTGTCTGGACCGATAACTGTGAATCCTCTTTCAACAAAGTTAAAGCTATCCTATTAAGTCAGCCAGTGCTCAGTACTATAAATTTTGCTAAGCCTTTTAAGATGGCTGTTGACTCAAGTGATACGGGAGCTGGGGATGTTTTGCTACAAGAGGATGATCAGGGTATTGAACACCCTGTATCTTATTACAGTAAGAAGTTCACTCCACCTCAAAAGAACTACTCAACTATTGAGAAAGAGCTTTTGGCCTTGATTTTGGGTTTACAGCATTTTTCATTTTATTTGTGTTCTGGTTTTGACCCCATAGTCATTTATACCGATCATAACCCACTGAAATTCCTTAATAAGTTTAAAGATAAAAATCAGAGATTGACAAGATGGAGTCTACTTCTTCAGGAGTATTCATTAGACATACAGCATGTCAAGGGGAAAGAAAATGTTATTGCAGATTGCTTATCTAGACTTTAGACAGATTGTTTTAGAGTAATAAGAAATTTCCTTTGTAAATTTCTTTTTCTTTGTGGGGAGGTGTTACATAGCCTATGATTTCATCATCCTTTGTGTAATTCTAACGTACAGTATGCTGCATGTTTGATCACGAGCATGTTCTACCTCACTCCCCCCTTCTCCCCTTATAGTAGAGTAAGTCGTTCTTTCTATTGTTCAGAGCAGGATTGTCAACTCTTTGTCCCCTATGGCTTCATTTGCGCGTCCTTCTTACAAGTTGTATCAAGCTCTGCCGGCCCCTATATTATGAGCTCAGTCTCTACATTAATTGCCACTTAGATCTACTCCTCATTTTGTTCACATCTCTGTCCTCCCCTGTACAGTTGTTATTTTTGTGAGTGCTCAGGAAGTCTCCAGCCATCTAACAGCTGTGTAATTTGAGTATAAGTGTTATTACATTTTTTCTTGTACTGTATAGCATAAGGTGTTGGTTCGTGGGCCTGGTGAGGTTTTTGTGACTGATGTAGAGTTTTTTATGTTAGTCATTATTAATAATATTTTTTATCTCTAATAATATATCTTGCATTCACTGAGCTTTATCCGGTTTTCTCATTTTATCAGGGCTGACTTAGATAAATTTACACTTGCTAATTTCGTGTTAATAGAGGCTATTGCAGTTAGTCATATATTTAACCTGTTTTTTGCCATTACATTATCCTTATGAGTCCTGAATGTTTAGTTGTTAGTTTGAGCATTAAACTTTAACTTGTAATTTTACCTAACTCTTTTGTTTTGAACCTGGAACTTTGCAGGACAGTTTTCTCTGTTCCATAACAATACTGATATCCTTTAATATACCTAGTAAATTATTTTGACTATTACACACACACATACACACAAATGGTCCTGATGGAATTTCAGGTTTTATGCTACATGAATGTGCAGAAACATTAAGCCGACCATTGTATTTAATATTTAACCCGCCGTGTCCCATTGACGTATATATATGTCCACACGTTTTGTCACTGTCAGTCCTGTGATGTATATAAATGCCATTAACTGCAAGGTCCCTAATTTGCACAATTTTCAAGTTTTGCGTGTGATTTTTTATACATATACACGGGACACCTTCCTCTACAAGATGCCAGGCAGGGACAATGCCTTACCCCACATGACCTTCCCCCCATGCACGCCACTGTCTCGGCAATTCACCTGTTAGCAGTGACCTGGCCAGTACAGACATATCATGCCACGGTACGAAATTCAGGGCCAGAGTGATTCTGCAATCCATGACAATGTGGAGGACAAAGTTTACGTGGCATTAGAGGAAGAAACAGTCAGAAATGATGATCGGGTAATGTTGCCAAAAAAGGTCAGGTATGTTGATGTATTTGGTGAGTGAAACAATGCTTATATTGCCTATATTACTGTGTGAAAACCAATATACTCTCGTACTACATATAAATTCGTACCAAACAAATAAATAAATAAATACCGTTTATGAGTGGTGTGGAATAGTTACCCTTCCATAGAACTCATTTTCTTTGGAGCCAGCTTGATAGAAAACCCAGTAAGGTAAGGGGTACTGCTACCTGTATCGAGTATTTTATACCTCAGGTGAGTGATTTCTCTATGAATTTTCGATGTTTCTCACCAAAAGCGCAGGTTTGAGCCTTTTTTTTTTTTTTTTTTTTTGGGGGGGGGGGGTGTGGGGGGAGTCAGTGATGGAAAATCGGTCAGGACGGGGCAGGTTAAGGAATCCTTAGGTCAAGGTAAACTACCTAATATTTAGAAGAAAGCAAACATTGTTCCCCTATTCAAGAAAGGGAATAGACAGAATCGACTTAACTACAGACTAGTATCACTGACCTGTGTTGTAATTAAGATACTAGAAAAGCTGATGAGAAAAGTCTGGGTAAACCATCTAGAAGAACACAGTATGATATCAGAAAGGTAGTTCGGTTTTAGAAAGGGAAAATCATGTGTTACTGATCTATTAAGCTACTGTGATAGAGTTACAGACACATTACGAAAAGAAAAAGATGGGTGGACAGTATCTATTTTGATTTCAAGAAAGCATTTGACAGAGTACAGCACCAAAGACTTTTATGGACACTGTACCATCAAGGACGTATCCAAGGCAATCTCCACTGTTGGATGCAGGATTTTCTCAGAAAAAGGGAAATGAGAACAGTATTAAGGAGAAATTACTCATCATGGTGGGAAGTGACTAGCGGAGTTCCAGAGGGCTCAGTGCTGGCATCAGTTATGTTTTTAGTATATATAAATGACAGTAACAGTAGAAATGGAAGCTAACTATCTTTGCGGATGATGCAAAAATACAAAAGGAAATTACTAACACAGATTCTGGCAAAGAGCTGCAAAAGAAATTTGATAAGCTTCATGAATGGAGCAATAAAAGGCAAATGGAATTTAATGTGGACAAGTGTCATGTATTATGTTTGGCTGAAGTGAGAAACGGCCAGATTGGGATTCTAAGTTGAGAAAATCAACCCTATACATATCAGAAAGAGAGAAGGACCTAAGTGTAATTATCAATAACAGACTATCTCCGGCTGACCACATCAGTGAGATGGTACGTAACATGTATACACTGCTTGCAAATATGAGACTAGCATACACATATATAAATGAAGACATGCTGAGAAAGAGAAGTGTAATGCTGGAAATGTTATCCCACCGGTTGTCACCAGTGTAATGATTGTGATTTATATTCTCACCGGTATTCACCAGTGTAACGGTAGGATTTTTCAATCCCATCTTTATTGTTCATCCAGTGTAATGCTCGATATTGATAATCTTACCTGTTGTTGGCACTGATCAACTCATCCATGGAATAATACAAGTGGTACTCGACTTAGTATAATAGTTGATAGTAATTTAAGAAATATTGTGGTAGCATTTGTAGTTTTTGGCCGAGCTTAGATTTAGTCAGTACCACGGGTGGTCGTCGTTCCTCAGCGAAGGAATCTTGAATTGGAAGGGGAGTGAATTTGGCTTGAGGACATAATTTCCTTGATTAGGTAAAAAAGAAAATGATATATACTTTACTTTAATAACTTGATGCTAGTTTCCAAAAAACATTTTTAATTACATGGCCCTTTTTAGTATGAGAGAAGATTGTACATTAAAACATGGTTTGGATGATCATTCCTCTAACATTATTACCAAACGAAACAGTTTGATACATACCAACGATTTATGAGGTTATTGTACTTTACTTTCTTTTTGTCAGTTGCTCTTGGGCTCAACAATAGCCTCAAGCCAGGGACCTTTTTACGAGCATGGGCTATCTGTTCGGGTTGGCATAGCCTCGAACCAATAAGAATGATTACTCGTGTTCATTTTCATCCATGTAATATACTCTCATTAGGCAATTCTCCAGAATCCAATAATTGTTCAGTACTATTTACAGATCATAAGCATCATTGCTATAATCACTAAAACTGTATAATCACTCGGGCTTGTCTCGCCTCGAGGAATAATTCAGAAAAGAAACATAATCACTAAGAATTCATAATCATTCGGGCTTGTTTAGCCTCGAGGTACTATTCAAACATTGTATAATCACTAAGAATACATAATCACTTGGGCTTGTTTAGCCTCGAGGTTCATTTCAAAATTACATCGTTGCTCACAGTCTCTAAGTTCCCTTCCACGCTCCTAACTTCCTTAGTTACAAGAAAGAAAACGGTTAATGGTTTTGAATTTCGCTCTTCCGTTACCAGATTACATCACTTTCAAATTTCTATATCTTATTTACAAAATAAAATTCACTTGGTAGATCAATAATACTATTACATTTGGTTTATATAATAATTCATGGATAGTGTAATGTGTGTATGCTCGTCTTTGGACAATACTATGGGAAAGCCTTATGCTCTCACTGACGTCGCCGGTGTCTGTGGGCTGAACAAACGTCCATTACATACGACGTCTGGGGCTCGAGAGACTACGTTAAACTTTCAACAATATTACTTCATATAGTACATGACAAGTAAGGACTAAACAAAGAAAAAGAGGGGGAGGAAGAAGAAATGTGGACGGCTCACCTGAACAAACGTCCATTATATACGACGTCTGGGGCTCGAGTGAGCTCGTCGGGCGCTAGTGACACCACTGCTAAATCAAATGAAGTGGTGTTTTTTAAATATGGTGGGTTTCAATTCTCTTTACAATTTATTTAGCAGTGTACCCATGACGCCAGGACTTATGATTGAATTGGGGAAAATTTGGGATTTATTCCTTACTCAATTTAGATACTGATTCTATCACTATCTCACTTTGAATCTGAGAGCAGCTCATGCCATCTAGTGACGGCTAAGGCAAGCAGGACTATTAAATCCTCACAAATGACATTATTTAGGCCTTTTGGACTGTTAATCTTACATATTTGGGTTCTAACAACTTCATTAGCAAACATTTCACAACTAGGTTACGGAAAGAATTGTATATTCATCATTATTCTGTTTAAGGTTTAAACTCGGCGCCCAATAGCGACGCACAAAGGAAGGGGACAAGCTGCGCGCATCTGTTATTCATTACTCGACTTGACTGAGGAATTCCCATAGCTCAACATCCACAATTACATCACCCACTGCATAGATACAGAGATACATACATACAAAAATAAAGTTAACCCTACATTAATCATTAACATATGAATTACTACTTAGGATAGGAACTTACGAACTAATATTCAGGTTACACCCTATCTAACTTAAAAATTACAGTACTTCTAAATACATATATGAATATCAAATGTGTGGCACTACACGGCTCCCACGTTCGGAAAACAAATTTTACCCAAGTCAATTTTCTATGACATGTGCATGGATGGAATGTTGTTACTCTGATAACTGCTATGAACACTTTAAATTTGGAATACTTTCCCCACAATCGGTGGCACCTGTCGGTCCACATTAAACACCTGATGCGTACCTCGGAAGGTCGCTTACTCACTACATTAGGAGGTATGATCACTCCTTACTCGAGATCTTATGAGGGAATTTGTGCCCCAGTCAGCCTCAGGTTTTGGAGGATAGCTTGTCACTCACCTGAGCTCGACAGGGTCTCTCAAGATTGAGATCACCACGGGAGGCGCTTCCTGACACTCTTCCATTCGCAATCACATTCACTCTGTCCTTTTGTTTCCAGCTTTCCGCCTGCAAGAGGTGAGCGCTCATTCTGTCCTGAAGACTCCACTACCTCACAAACCGTGCTAACTGTAAGGTGAGGGAATTATATACTCCCCTCGAAATAAGGCACTTCCCGGTTCCAACAGGAACTCTTCTCTCTCTTCCTTTTTTACACCCGGATGAGTCCACCCGAACATAACTTCAAGCAGTTATGTTTCACAACATTCGTCACATGCACTTGTCTACTTTTCTAACACTCCTCTATGAGTTTCCGAGGGGCATTCCTCACTCGCGGTGGTAATCGTTCATCTTCGTGTTCCAGGGCGAGCTCTTGTTCCAATGGTTCTAAGAGCCATTCCTCGGTACCATAATATGGTTTTACCTTTTCAGCATTTTTTTCAGTATTTTTTTTCCACTAAATACATTTTCAATTATATAAACACTTCCATCTAGCAGCATTTCAATCACTTTATATGGGCCGTCCCATTTGGCATTCAGTTTCCTACAGGTACCCGGCTGTATGGTCTCTTTTTTCGCCCACACCAAGCTATTGACTTCAACCTTCTGGGCTCTCCTCCGCCTGTTGGCCACCTCCCGGTATCGCCTAATCATCCGTTGGTTTGTACTCTTTATGAGTGTGTGTGCTATTGCCAGATCGTCCTCCTCTGCATCCACGGAAGGCAATAAGGTACCAATGAGGCGAGGGGGATGGTGTGAGAAGAAGGCATAATAAGGTTGTTGTCCCGTGCTCGAGTGCACCGCTTGATTTATGACGGTTTGACACGATTAGAGCAGCTGAGGCTAACGCAATGGGTGTCCATTGCAGAGAGATGCTAGGATGTTTTTCATAGTCCGATGCATCCTTTCAGTGGTGGAATTTCCCTGGGGATGATAAGGGGTGACGTAGAACAAGTCCACCTGGTTCCTCCGGCAGAACTTCTTGAACTCTCCACTCGTGAACTCTCCGTCATTGTCCAGCATGATACCTCGTGGCGTCCCAAAGTCGGTAAAGTATTGCCCAAGACAGTGTATGATGTGTTGTGTATGTTTATCCCTGAGGGGATAATATTTCACAAACCTACTATAATGATCTATCACAGTAAGGACATAGCGGTAACCCTGAGATCCAGCAACCATATCAGTCAAGTCAATCCCGATACGTTCTAATGGTTTGCTTACAGGCGGGAAACCTTTCCAAGGTTGCTGCAACCCAGTTTCACCTTTGAATCACTGACAAGTGGGACACTGTTTCACATACTCGCATACATCTACCTTTAGATTTGGCCAATAGAATAGTTCTTCGGCTTTCTTAATGGATTTTTTCTGACCTAGATGTCCTAAGATTTCATGAGCGTGCTTGATAGCATCTCTAATGATTGACTTAGGAATCACCAAACAATATTGGATGCTACCATCATTTGTTTCACGGGCAAAATGTAATAGTTCGTCTATCAATGCGAACTGGCTCAGCATAGCTTTCGGTAGTCTTTTAGCAGGAAGCTTCTCACTACACAAGTACTTAACTAACTCATCCCACATGGGTTCTTCTCGTTGCTTATCTCTCATCTCGTCTCGACTAAATCCAAACCAGTTGGTTTCTGACTGGTGGAATATCACTCTGACAGGTCTAGAAAGTTGATCAGCGACTACATTATATTTACCCCTGACGTACTGCACGTTGTAGTCGTACTCATGTATCTCGAGAATCCATCGGTTCATACGTGGGGATTTGGTCTTTTGCTTAAAAATGCTAGTAAGCGGTTGATGGTCTGTCAAGATAGTAAAGTGGGAACCCCACAAGTAATGGTGAAAGTTGCGGCATGCGAGGACGACTGCCAATGCTTCTTTATCAGTTGCAGAATATTTTCTCTAACAAGGATTGAGCTTTTTGGAAAAGTAACCAATAGGCAAGTTAGAGTTGTCTGGTTGGATCTGACTTAATACGCCACCAATATGGGTGTTGCTTGCGTCGGTGGTTACAATGAATGGTCGAGTCACGTTGGCTCTTACCAATACTGGCGCATTCCCTAAGCTCGTCTTCAATTGATCAAACGCGGATTGACACTCATCTGACCATTCGAACGCTACTCTGGATCTGGTTAAGTTAGTTAGGGGAGCTGCTATTTTTGCGAACGAAGGTACATGTTTTCGGTAGAATCCGCACATTCCAAGGAATCTCCGGACTTCTTTTACTTTGGTGGGTCTTTTCATTTTGTTGATAGCCTCTATGTTCTTTGGGTCTGGCATACTCCCGGCCACTGAGATTTGATGGCCAAGAAAGGTTACTTCTTTTAACCCAAAAGTACATTTGCTTAAATTTAACTTGGCCCCATTCTGTGAGAGTAAAGTGAATAGTTGCTGGAAGCGACTCATCAACATGGGGAAGTCATCAGCCCAAATTATCGAATCGTCCAAATAATTCTTTACCCAGCCTTGCTTCAACAATGGAGTAAGAATGTCTTGCATTCGTCAGGAAAATATGGCTGGTGAACATTTTAGTCCGAATGGTAAGCGTCTAAATCTGTAAAGTGTGACTCCATCACTGAATGTGGTTAAATCACGACTTTCCTCGTCCAACATGATTTGAAAATATGCCTCACGCATATCAAGAGTCACATAGTAATTATGACCTGCGGCCTGCTGGACTAATTCTTCAAGTCTGGGCAGTGGATAGATATCCGTGGATAGATGTTGATTCACGTGGCGATAATCTAAACACATGTGTTTGCTGCCGTCTGGCTTGTTAACTAATACAATAGGAGATAACCAGGCAGCTGTTGATTTTTCAATAATTTCTCTCTCTTCCATGTCTTGCAACATTTCAGCGATCACCTGTTTAGCTTGTTCAGGGTATCGATAGATCGGTCCACGGCTGGGCTGTGGATCTGCTACTTTAATGTGAACAGGGGGACCACTGATGGTTCCTAGTTCTCCTTTTTCCAAAATGAAGAGGGGATCATGTTGCAGAATTACGTTAGCTAATTCTTCTTGTTGAGCTGAATCTAAGTGTGGCCACGTCTGTTCGTCAATTAGCTTTCGGAGTCGTTGAACACGAGTTCCGCTTTCATCAGTTCGATCACTGGTAGGGATCAGGTCATTATGAATTTTGGTAACTGAGTTGACTGTACTTACAGGAGGGTCGTCAATGATTTCATATGAGCCTAGATTGGTACCTATTCGAAACAGTTTATCTTGTTTGGCTCTATTATTGAGGGGCAAATAGACTAGGCCCTCTGAATTCACTTGTAATATGTAAGGGTGACTATTATGACTGAAACGCGCTTGTGGGTAAAAGAGTAAAGTGGTTTTAGGCTCCTCACTCACTGGCACGGCAATGAATTTGGTTTGATATGGGGTTAGTCTCTCTACTGTTACAAGATTAATTTGCTTCAACTGTTGAGGGTTCCTGACGGCTCTGATAGGCGTGGCCTGGACTCGCTCAACTTTTCCTTTTCGCCGCGGAACATAGTTCACGACGTACGGGGCTCGTCCCCACATTAGTGCTCGTTGCGCACCATTCCAGATCAACGGAGATTGTCCAAGGACATCACATCCCAACAACATTCCAGTAGTCAAGTAGGCGTTCGGAACGACTGGACACCACTGTTGATGAACTTTCTCATCTCACACTCTGATATCTACTTTGACCATACCCAGGATGCGGAGTGGCGCTCCTGTGACTCCCTGTAATCTCGGTGGATTTCTCCTCATGTTTATTTCTGTTCCTAACCACTTCGCGGTGGCCTCTTTAAGTAAAGTATATCCACTCCCTGTGTCAACAACAGTTTCCACGATCTTATTATTCACGCTAACACTTATCGTGGACGATGTTATACCTGCGGTTAGTCAAATAGCCTGATGGGGGAACTTTGTTTGAGTGGCGGTCTGCCTCGCATTTGGACTGGGTGGGTGAAATCTGTTATTGCTCCGCGTCGCTGCGCTGCGGTTTATGCGCCCTGGACAATCATTACTGCCTCTATAACATCCCAACCTACGGCAATCAAAACAGTGGCCTGGTGGTGGTTTGGCCCAACATTCTTGCAATGTGTGTGAACTCTTCAGACAATAACTACAGTATTTTCGCCTCGGTGTTACAGGAGTAGATTGTTTTTGATTGAGTTGTTCTAAATTTGTTTTCAAATCCCTTAATTGAGTTTTCAATTCAGTCACTTCCTTGTCTGACTCGGGTTGACGGTTATCATGAGATGGTCTTGGTGGAGTATCAACTACATTTGTATTTGAGGGATCTTCACTTTTATTGTCTCTATCCGGCATTGCATTAACTCTGGTGGTATACCTGTCTTCGAGAAGCTGCCTTTCATTTTCGATCCTGTCAATGAATTTACGGAGTGGATATCCGTCATCAAGGTAACCTTCCAATTTTTCCCTAGACTCGAGCGGAAGACCATACCACAGTTTCTTCTTGATCCGTTTATCTCGCGAGGGAAACTTCTCTTTTGGGAACTTTGTTTCGAGAGCCGCATGCTTACACATTAACCTATGTACAAACGCCTGGAGTGATTCCTCCCTGTCATAGGTCATGTTCTCTAACTCTTGCCAAGCTCGATCTACACTCAGCTCGATGGCGAACTCCGCATTCAAGAATTTTTTAAGCTCGGGCCATGACAGCGCAAAATGCTTCTTTTGATAATTATGGATAAAAGTGGCCAATTCAGAACCCATTCGACTCTTGGCAACCTGGATTCTAGTTGCGTTGCTAGTATGAGTTTTGTTCCACCGCCTCACAAAACATTTCGAGGCGAGATGTAGCTTCTATCCCTTGCAGCTGATTTAATTCCAAAATTGGGATATCGCGCGGTTTTGTGAGAAAGTGATGTGAACTCATAATGTGTGAACAAGGGGTCGAGTGTGAAAGCAGCGTTCTCTTAGTAGCACCGAACTGTTCCTCAGCCTCATCCAATTGAATGGTTACATGATCTCTCCCCACTTGTGACTGACGATCAGCTTCCGGCTGTGTCTGAGCAAACAACTGTCCATACAGAGACATGGTGACTAATGTGCTATTCTTACTCACAAAAAAGAGGAAATTAAATTTTGAAATATTGTCTCTCTTTACCTTTCACATCCCTTCATTTTCTCACCAACGCCACTAATTTGGGAACGATGAATATCCTACCGCTATTGCCACCAGTGTAATGCTGGAAATGTTATCCCACCGGTTGTCACCAGTGTAATGATTGTGATTTATATTCCCACCGGTATTCACCAGTGTAACGGTAGGATTTTTCAATCCCATCGTTATTGTTCATCCAGTGTAATGCTCGACATTGATAATCTTACCTGTTGTTGGCACTGATCAACTCATCCATGGAATAATACAAGTGGTACTCGACTTAGTATAATAGTTGATAGTAATTTAAGAAATATTGTGGTAGCATTTGTAGTTTTTGGCCAAGCTTAGATTTAGTCAGTACCACGGGTGGTCGTCGTTCCCTCAGCGAAGGAATCTTGAATTGGAAGGGGAGTGAATTTGGCTTGAGGACATAATTTCCTTGATTAGGTACACCAATAAAGAAAAGAAAATGATATATACTTTACTCTACTTTAACTTGATGCTATCTATCTATCTATATACCTAGGCTGCTTCCCCCAAGGAAAGGGAGGTAGCCGAGACAGGACGACACACTCTCCATTTACTCATACATTTAAACACATTCATTCACATCTTAGCCCCAAAGGGGAGAACGGACAGATCCTCACCGCACAAGGGTCAACTGCGCAATGCAATCAGTGACATCCGCAGCAGGGCCCGACAGCAGAGCTGGTTTACCCCTGCCACATCATAACATACCCATCCCCTTACCCGCACCTGACCTGACTAGCTGATCAGACCAAATGCGGGAGAATATCCCCTCAGGGCTGCGTCATCACTTATTTATTCACAATTTCTCTCCATTTATTTCTGTCACGCACAGCCACTCTTCCTTGCTCGACAGACACCCCTCTCGCATCCAGAGCTCTCTTCACACTATCCATCCATCCTATTCGTGGTCTTCCTCTCAGCCTTACACCTCTCACATCAGATCTAGTTATCTTTTTCACCAATCGCTCATTATCCATTCTCTCCATATACCCAAACCATCGCAACACCCTCTGCTCAACTCTACCAGCCATCTCCTGAACAACTCCAGTTCTCCTTCGCACTTCATCATTTCGCACTCGATCCATACGCGTCACTCCACACATACTCCTCAGACACCTCATCTCCATTACATTCAAACTTTTCCTCTCTGCTACACCCATATTCCATGTTTCAGCCCCATATAATGCAGTCGGTACCACAACACCCTCATACAGCCTTCTCTTTACATCCATTCTAAGCGAACGACATTTAAACACTTTTTTCATTCCTCCCAGCACCTTTCCTACTTCATTTATTCTAAACTTCACTTCTGCATCTATTCTTCCATCCACAGCAACATGTGACCCTAGATATTTAAAACAATCTACCTCCTCAAGCAACTCACCATTCAAAACTATATTCATCCCCCTACCATCTATCAACCTCGTACACTTCATCACTTTACTCTTATTCTCATTTACTTTCAAATTCCTCCTTTCACACACCCTTCCAAACTCCTCTACCAACTGTCTCAATCTCTCCTCTGAATCAGTTTCCAAAAAACATTTTTAATTACATGGCCCTTTTTAGTATGAGAGAAGATTGTACATTAAAACATGGTTTGGATGATCATTCCTCTAACATTATTACCAGACGAAACAATTTGATACATACCAACGATTTATGAGGTTATTGTACTTTACTTTCTTTTTGTCAGTTGCTCTTGGGCTCAACAATAGCCTCAAGCCAGGGACCTTTTTACAAGCATGGGCTATCTGTTCGGGCTAGCATAGCCTCGAACCAATAAGAATGATTACTCGAGTTCATTTTCATCCATATAATATACTCTCATCAGACAATTCTCCAGAATCCAATATCAGTTCAGTACTATTTACAGTTCATAAGCATCATTGCTATAATCACTAAAAATGTATAATCACTCGGGCTTGTCTCGCCTCGAGGAATAATTCAGAAAAGAAACATAATCACTAAGAATTCATAATCACTCGGGCTTGTTTAGCCTCGAGATACTATTCAAACATTGTATAATCACTAAGAATACATAATCACTCGGGCTTGTTTAGCCTCGAGGTTCATTTCATAATTACATCATTGCTCACAGTCACTAAGTTCCCTTCCACGCTGCTAACTTCCTTAGTTACAAGAAAGAAAACGGTTAATGGTTTTGAATTTCGCTCTTCCGTTACCAGATTACATCACTTTCAAATTTCTATATCTTATTTACAAAATAAAATTCACTTGGTAGATCAATAATACTATTACATTTGGTTTATATAATAATTCATGTATAGTGTAATGTGTGTATGCTCAAGTCTTTGGACAATACTATGGGAAAGCCTTATGCCCTCACTGATGTCGCCAGTGTCTGTGGGCTGAACAAACGTCCATTATATACGACGTCTGGGGCTTGAGAGACTACGTTAAACTTTAAACAATATTACTTCATATAGTACATGACAAGTAAGGACTAAACAAAGAAAAAGAGGGGGAGGAAGAAGAAATGTGGACGGCTCACCTGAACAAACGTCCATTATATACGACGTCTGGGGCTCGAGTGAGCTCGTCGGGTGCTAGCGACGCCACTGCTAAATCAAATGAAGTGGTGTTTTTGAAATATGGTGGGTTTCAATTCTCTTTACAATTTATTTAGCAGTGTACCCATGATGCCAGTACTTTTGATTGAATTGGGGAAAATTTGGGATTTATTCCTTACTCAATTTAGATACTGATTCTATCACTATCTCACTTTGAATCTGAGAGCAGCTCATGCCATCTAGTGACGGCTAAGGCAAGCGGGACTATTAAATCCTCACAAATGACATTATTTAGGCCTTTTGGACTGTTAATCTTACATATTTGGGTTCTAGTAGCTTCATTAGCAAACATTTCACAACTAGGTTACGGAAAGAATTGTATATTCATCATTATTCTGTTTAAGGTTTAAATTCGGCGCCCAATAGCGACGCACAAAGGAAGGGGACAAGCTGCGCGCATCTGTTATTCATTACTCGACTTGACTGAGGAATTCCCATAGCTCAACATCCACAATTACATCACCCACTGCATAGATACAGAGATACATACATACAAAAATAAAGTTAACCCTACATTAATGATTAACATACGAATTACTACTTAGGATAGGAACTTATGAACTAATATTCAGGTTACACCCTATCTAACTTAAAAATTACAGTACTTCTAAATACATATATGAATATCAAATGTGTGGCACTACACGGCTCCCACGTTCGGAAAACAAATTTTACCCAAGTCAATTTTCTATGACATGTGCATTGATGGAATGTTGTTACTCTGATAACTGCTATGAACACTTTAAATTTGGAATACTTTCCCCACAATTGGTGGCACCTGTCGGTCCACATTAAACACCTGATGCGTACCTCGGAAGGTCGCTTACTCACTACATTAGGAGGTATGATCACTCCTTACTCGAGATCTTATGAGGGAATTTGTGCCCCAGTCAGCCTCAGGTTTTGGAGGATAGCTTGTCACTCACCTGAGCTCGACAGGGTCTCTCGAGATTGAGATCACCACGGGAGGCGCTTCCTGACACTCTTCCATTCGCAATCACATTCACTCTGTCCTTTCGTTTCCAGCTTTCCGCCTGCAAGAGGTGAGCGCTCATTCTGTCCTGAAGACTCCACTACCTCACAAACCGTGCTAACTGTAAGGTGAGGGGATTATATACTCCCCTCGAAATAAGGCACTTCCCGGTTCCAACAGGAACTCTTCTTTCTCTTCCTTTTTTACACCCGGATGAGTCCACCCGAACATAAATTCAAGCAGTTATGTTTCACAACATTCGTCACATGCACTTGTCTACTTTTCTAACACTCCTCTATGAGTTTCCGAGGGGCATTCCTCACTCGCGGTGGTAATCGTTCATCTTCGGGCTCCGGGGCGAGCTCTTGTTCCAATGGTTCTAAGAGCCATTCCTCGGTACCGTAATATGGTTTTACCTTTTCAGCATTTTTTTCAGTATTTTTTTTCCACTAAATACATTTTCAATTATATAAACACTTCCATCTAGCAGCATTTCAATCACTTTATATGGGCCGTCCCATTTGGCATTCAGTTTCCTACAGGTACCCGGCTGTATGGTCTCTTTTTTCGCCCACACCAAGCTATTGACTTCAACCTTCTGGGCTCTCCTCTGCCTGTTGGCCACCTCCCGGTATCGCCTAGTCATCCGTTGGTCTGTACTCTTTATGAGTGTGTGTGCTATTGCCAGATCGTCCTCCTCTGCATCCACGGAAGGCAATAAGGTACCAATGAGGCGAGGGGGATGGTGTGAGAAGAAGGCATAATAAGGTTGTTGTCCCGTGCTCGAGTGCATCGCTTGATTTATGACGGTTTGACACGATTAGAGCAGCTGAGGCCAACGCAATGGGTGTCCATTGCAGAGAGATGCTAGGATGTTTTTCATAGTCCGATGCATCCTTTCAGTGGTGGAATTTCCCTGGGGATGATAAGGGGTGACGTAGAACAAGTCCACCTGGTTCCTCCGGCAGAACTTCTTGAACTCTCCACTCGTGAACTCTCCGTCATTGTCCAGCATGATACCTCGTGGCGTCCCAAAGTCGGTAAAGTATTGCCCAAGACAGTGTATGATGTGTTGTGTATGTTTATCCCTGAGGGGATAATATTTCACAAACCTACTATAATGATCTATCACAGTAAGGACATAGCGGTAACCCTGAGATCCAGCAACCATATCAGTCAAGTCAATCCCGATACGTTCTAATGGTTTGCTTACAGGCGGGAAACCTTTCCAAGGTTGCTGCAACCCAGTTTCACCTTTGAATCACTGACAAGTGGGACACTGTTTCACATACTCGCATACATCTACCTTTAGATTTGGCCAATAGAATAGTTCTTCGGCTTTCTTAATGGATTTTTTCTGACCTAGATGTCCTAAGATTTCATGAGCGTGCTTGATAGCATCTCTAATGATTGACTTAGGAATCACCAAACAATATTGGATGCTACCATCATTTGTTTCACGGGCAAAATGTAATAGTTCGTCTATCAATGCGAACTGGCTCAGCATAGCTTTCGGTAGTCTTTTAGCAGGAAGCTTCTCACTACACAAGTACTTAACTAACTCATCCCACATGGGTTCTTCTCGTTGCTTATCTCTCATCTCGTCTCGACTAAATCCAAACCATTTGGTTTCTGACTGGTGGAATATCACTCTGACAGGTCTAGAAAGTTGATCAGCGACTACATTATATTTACCCCTGACGTACTGCACGTTGTAGTCGTACTCATGTATCTCGAGAATCCATCGGTTCATACGTGGGGATTTGGTCTTTTGCTTAAAAATGCTAGTAAGCGGTTGATGGTCTGTCAAGATAGTAAAGTGGGAACCCCACAAGTAATGGTGAAAGTTGCGGCATGCGAGGACGACTGCCAATGCTTCTTTATCAGTTGCAGAATATTTTCTCTAACAAGGATTGAGCTTTTTGGAAAAGTAACCAATAGGCAAGTTAGAGTTGTCTGGTTGGATCTGACTTAATACGCCACCAATATGGGTGTTGCTTGCGTCGGTGGTTGCAATGAATGGTCGAGTCACGTTGGCTCTTACCAATACTGGCGCATTCCCTTAGCTCGTCTTCAATTGATCAAACGCGGATTGACACTCATCTGACCATTCGAATGCTACTCTGGATCTGGTTAAGTTAGTTAGGGGAGCTGCTATTTTTGCGAACGAAGGTACATGTTTTCGGTAGAATCCGCACATTCCAAGGAATCTCCGGACTTCTTTTACTTTGGTGGGTCTTTTCATTTTGTTGATAGCCTCTATGTTCTTTGGGTCTGGCATACTCCCGGCCGCTGAGATTTGATGGCCAAGAAAGGTTACTTCTTTTAACCCAAAAGTACATTTGCTTAAATTTAACTTGGCCCCATTCTGTGAGAGTAAAGTGAATAGTTGCTGGAAGCGACTCATCAACATGGGGAAGTCATCAGCCCAAATTATCGAATCGTCCAAATAATTCTTTACCCAGCCTTGCTTCAACAATGGAGTAAGAATGTCCTGCATTCGTCAGGAAAATATGGCTGGTGAACATTTTAGTCCGAATGGTAAGCGTCTAAATCTGTAAAGTGTGACTCCATCACTGAATGTGGTTAAATCACGACTTTCCTCGTCCAACATGATTTGAAAATATGCCTCACGCATATCAAGAGTCACATAGTAATTATGACCTGCGGCCTGCTGGACTAATTCTTCAAGTCTGGGCAGTGGATAGATATCCGTGGATAGATGTTGATTCACGTGGCGATAATCTAAACACATGTGTTTGCTGCCGTCTGGCTTGTTAACTAATACAATAGGAGATAACCAGGCAGCTGTTGATTTTTCAATAATTTCTCTCTCTTCCATGTCTTGCAACATTTCAGCGATCACCTGTTTAGCTTGTTCAGGGTATCGATAGATCGGTCCACGGCTGGGCTGTGGATCTGCTACTTTAATGTGAACAGGGGGACCACTGATGGTTCCTAGTTCTCCTTTTTCCAAAATGAAGAGGGGATCATGTTGCAGAATTACGTTAGCTAATTCTTCTTGTTGAGCTGAATCTAAGTGTGGCCACGTCTGTTCGTCAATTAGCTTTCGGAGTCGTTGAACACGAGTTCCGCTTTCATCAGTTCGATCACTGGTAGGGATCAGGTCATTATGAATTTTGGTAACTGAGTTGACTGTACTTACAGGAGGGTCGTCAATGATTTCATATGAGCCTAGAATGGTACCTATTCGAAACAGTTTATCTTGTTTGGCTCTATTATTGAGGGGCAAATAGACTAGGCCCTCTGAATTCACTTGTAATATGTAAGGGTGACTATTATGACTGAAACGCGCTTGTGGGTAAAAGAGTAAAGTGGTTTTAGGCTCCTCACTCACTGGCACGGCAATGAATTTGGTTTGATATGGGGTTAGTCTCTCTACTGTTACAAGATTAATTTGCTTCAACTGTTGAGGGTTCCTGACGGCTCTGATAGGCGTGGCCTGGACTCGCTCAACTTTTCCTTTTCGCCGTGGAACATAGTTCACGACGTACGGGGCTCGTCCCCACATTAGTGCTCGTTGCGCACCATTCCAGATCAACGGAGATTGTCCAAGGACATCACATCCCAACAACATTTCAGTAGTCAAGTAGGCGTTCGGAACGACTGGACACCACTGTTGATGAACTTTCTCATCTCACACTCTGATATCTACTTTGACCATACCCAGGATGCGGAGTGGCGCTCCTGTGACTCCCTGTAATCTCGGTGGATTTCTCATGTTTATTTCTGTTCCTAACCACTTCGCGGTGGCCTCTTTAAGTAAAGTATATCCACTCCCTGTGTCAACAACAGTTTCCACGATCTTATTATTCACGCTAACACTTATCGTGGATGATGTTATACCTGCGGTTAGTCAAATAGCCTGATGGGGGAACTTTGTTTGAGTGGCGGTCTGCCTCGCATTTGGACTGGGTGGGTGAAATCTGTTATTGCTCCGCGTCGCTGCGCTGCGGTTTATGCGCCCTGGACAATCATTACTGCCTCTACGACATCCCAACCTACGGCAATCAAAACAGTGGCCTGGTGGTGGTTTGGCCCAACATTCTTGCAATGTGTGTGAACTCTTCAGACAATAACTACAGTATTTTCGCCTCGGTGTTACAGGAGTAGATTGTTTTTGATTGAGTTGTTCTAAATTTGTTTTCAAATCCCTTAATTGAGTTTTCAATTCAGTCACTTCCTTGTCTGACTCGGGTTGACGGTTATCATGAGATGGTCTTGGTGGAGTATCAACTACATTTGTATTTGAGGGATCTTCACTTTTATTGTCTCTATCCGGCATTGCATTAACTCTGGTGGTATACCTGTTTTCGAGAAGCTGCCTTTCATTTTCGATCCTGTCAATGAATTTACGGAGTGGATATCCGTCATCAAGGTAACCTTCCAATTTTTCCCTAGACTCGAGCGGAAGACCATACCACAGTTTCTTCTTGATCCGTTTATCTCGCGAGGGAAACTTCTCTTTTGGGAACTTTGTTTCGAGAGCCGCATGCTTACACATTAACCTATGTACAAACGCCTGGAGTGATTCCTCCCAGTCATAGGTCATGTTCTCTAACTCTTGCCAAGCTCGATCTACACTCAGCTCGATGGCGAACTCCGCATTCAAGAATTTTTTAAGCTCGGGCCATGACAGTGCAAAATGCTTCTTTTGATAATTATGGATAAAAGTGGCCAATTCAGAACCCATTCGACTCTTGGCAACCTGGATTCTAGTTGCGTTGCTAGTATGAGTTTTGTTCCACCGCCTCACAAAACATTTCGAGGCGAGATGTAGCTTCTATCCCTTGCAGCTGATTTAATTCCAAAATTGGGATATCGCGCGGTTTTGTGAGAAAGTGATGTGAACTCATAATGTGTGAACAAGGGGTCGAGTGTGAAAGCAGCGTTCTCTTAGTAGCACCGAACTGTTCCTCAGCCTCATCCAATTGAATGGTTACATGATCTCTCCCCACTTGTGACTGACGATCAGCTTCCGGCTGTGTCTGAGCAAACAACTGTCCATACAGAGACATGGTGACTAATGTGCTATTCTTACTCACAAAAAAGAGGAAATTAAATTTTGAAATAATGTCTCTCTTTACCTTTCACTTCCCTTCATTTTCTCACCAACGCCACTAATTTGGGAACGATGAATATCCTACCGCTATTGCCACCAGTGTAATGCTGGAAATGTTATCCCACCGGTTGTCACCAGTGTAATGATTGTGATTTATATTCCCACCGGTATTCACCAGTGTAACGGTAGGATTTTTCAATCCCATCGTTATTGTTCATCCAGTGTAATGCTCGACATTGATAATCTTACCTGTTGTTGGCACTGATCAACTCATCCATGGAATAATACAAGTGGTACTCGACTTAGTATAATAGTTGATAGTAATTTGAGAAATATTGTGGTAGCATTTGTAGTTTTTGGCCAAGCTTAGATTTACTCAGTACCACGGGTGGTCGTCGTTCCCTCAGCGAAGGAATCTTGAATTGGAAGGGGAGTGAATTTGGCTTGAGGACATAATTTCCTTGATTAGGTACACCAATAAAGAAAAGAAAATGATATATACTTTACTCTACTTTAACTTGATGCTAGTTTCCAAAAAACATTTTTAATTACATGGCCCTTTTTAGTATGAGAGAAGATTGTACATTAAAACATGGTTTGGATGATCATTCCTCTAACATTATTACCAGACGAAACAATTTGATACATACCAACGATTTATGAGGTTATTGTACTTTACTTTCTTTTTGTCAGTTGCTCTTGGGCTCAACAATAGCCTCAAGCCAGGGACCTTTTTACAAGCATGGGCTATCTGTTCGGGCTGGCATAGCCTCGAACCAATAAGAATGATTACTCGAGTTCATTTTGATCCATATAATATACTCTCATCAGACAATTCTCCAGAATCCAATATCAGTTCAGTAATATTTACAGTTCATAAGCATCATTGCTATAATCATTAAAAATGTATAATCACTCGGGCTTGTCTCGCCTCGAGGAATAATTCAGAAAAGAAACATAATCACTAAGAATTCATAATCACTCGGGCTTGTTTAGCCTCGAGATACTATTCAAACATTGTATAATCACTAAGAATACATAATCACTCGGGCTTGTTTAGCCTCGAGGTTCATTTCATAATTACATCATTGCTCACAGTCACTAAGTTCCCTTCCACGCTGCTAACTTCCTTAGTTACAAGAAAGAAAACGGTTAATGGTTTTGAATTTCGCTCTTCCGTTACCAGATTACATCACTTTCAAATTTCTATATCTTATTTACAAAATAAAATTCACTTGATAGATCAATAATACTATTACATTTGGTTTATATAATAATTCATGGAAAGTGTAATGTGTGTATGCTCAAGTCTTTGGACAATACTATGGGAAAGCCTTATGCCCTCACTGATGTCGCCAGTGTCTGTGGGCTGAACAAACGTCCATTATATACGACGTCTGGGGCTTGAGAGACTACGTTAAACTTTCAACAATATTACTTCATATAGTACATGACAAGTAAGGACTAAACAAAGAAAAAGAGGGGGAGGAAGAAGAAATGTGGACGGCTCACCTGAACAAACGTCCATTATATACGACGTCTGGGGCTCGAGTGAGCTCGTCGGGTGCTAGCAACGCCACTGCTAAATCAAATGAAGTGGTGTTTTTGAAATATGGTGGGTTTCAATTCTCTTTACAATTTATTTAGCAGTGTACCCATGATGCCAGGACTTTTGATTGAATTGGGGAAAATTTGGGATTTATTCCTTACTCAATTTAGATACTGATTCTATCACTATCTCACTTTGAATCTGAGAGCAGCTCATGCCATCTAGTGACGGCTAAGGCAAGCAGGACTATTAAATCCTCACAAATGACATTATTTAGGCCTTTTGGACTGTTAATCTTACGTATTTGGGTTCTAGCAGCTTCATTAGCAAACATTTCACAACTAGGTTACGGAAAGAATTGTATATTCATCATTATTCTGTTTAAGGTTTAAATTCGGCGCCCAATAGCGACGCACAGAGGAAGGGGACAAGCTGCGCACATCTGTTATTCATTACTCGACTTGACTGAGGAATTCCCATAGCTCAACATCCACAATTACATCACCCACTGCATAGATACAGAGATACATACATACAAAAATAAAGTTAACCCTACATTAATCATTAACATATGAATTACTACTTAGGATAAGAACTTATGAACTAATATTCAGGTTACACCCTATCTAACTTAAAAATTACAGTACTTCTAAACACATACATGAATATCAAATGTGTGGCACTACATAAGAACATCATTTATCAGACAGACCCTGGAGTATGCATCAGTCGTCTGGCAAAGGGCCGCTACAAGATGGGTACAAAGCTTAAGAGATCTGAGCTACGAAGAGAGACTAGAAAAACTGAATCTACCAACACTACAGGAGAGAAGGAAAAGAAAAGGCATGATTATGCTTTATAAATGCATCTCAGGGGGAGAGAAAATAGACATAAATGAATATATAACCTATGGGGAAGCATCAGCAAGAGGACACTGCAAAAAAATACATAAAAAGAGAGGCGATAAAGACGTAAGGAAATTCACTTTCCGAAATAGGGCAATTGATCAGTGTAATGCCCTACCGAATGAAACAGTGTGTGCCAGAACTATACAAAAATTTAAGGCTGTGTAAGAAAAAATGGTTTAACCAGCGCCGTACTGGCGACGTGAATTAACGTCAGCACATGATGTGCACTCATGTCCCGGTGACGTGAATTAACGCGGTAACATTGCAAGGTCCCTAATTTGCACAATTTTCAATTTTCGAGAGTGATTTCGCGAGTGATTTTTGGCACATGTACACGGGACACCTTCCTCTATTCCTCTACAAGATGCCAAGCAGGGACAATGCCTTACACTGCATAACCTCTCCCCCCCCTGCACGCCATTGTCTCAGCAATTCACCTGTTACCAGTGACCTGGCCAATAAAGACATTCAGGGCCAGAGTGATTCCCCAATCGATGACATTGTGGAGGACAAAGTTTACATAGCATTAGAGGAAGAAACAGTCAGAAATGATGATCAGGTAATGTGGGAAAAAAAAGGTCATGTATGGTGATGAGTGAGTGAGTGAAATTGCTTATAATGCCTATATTACTGTTTGAAAACCAATATACTCTTGTACTACATATAAATTCGTACCAAGTAAATAAATAAATACTGTTTATGAGTGGATAAAATAGTTACCCTCCCATAAAACTCGTTTTCTTTGGTGCCAGCCTGTTAGAAAACCCAGTCAGGTAAGGAAGTACTCTTACCTAAATCGAGTATTTTAAACCTCAGGTGAGCGATTTCTCTATGAATTTTCGATGTTTCTCACCAAAAGCGGATGTTTGAGCCAAAAAAACAAAGGTCCAAAAATGTCGGGACTGGGGCAAACCACTGCCCAGAAAACGTCGGGATGGGGCGGGTTAATACACGGGACAGTACGAGCTTGACACATTCCTGTAAAAATACAATTAGGTAAGAACAATTAGGTAGGCAAGAACACACACACACACACACACACACACACACACACACATGCACTATATATATATATATATATAAACAGAGCCTCCGTGGTACAGTGGTAGAATGAGCGTTTCGCACGGTGGTGAGCGCAGGTTCGCCTCCCGCCAGAGTTGTAAAAACTTTGGGAAGCGTTCACCAAGCCACTTGCTACTTTGGCGGACACAAGGGGTGCTGTGGTTGAACCAGTGTCGCATACTAGTATGCTTGCACCCAGTCGGCTTAAGGCGGGCCGATTACACTTGGTTCACAGACTATACACACATCCAAAGCCACTACAACATACAATCACACTCACAAGCACTTCTCACCCTACATACAGTCTCTACCAGACAGCCTAAGCTACTAGGTAGAGATACATTGGCTGTATCGTCCCTGCTTTGGTAGGGATAGGCTGGTCCTGCAGTGGACCTCAACGGCTGATGATGATGATGATGATGATGATACATACATATATAGATAGATAGATAGATAGATAGATAAATATAGATATAGATAGGTAGATAGATAGATAGATACAAAGAAAAAGTGAGTGAACTGTTGCGTGACACCAACATATACAGTGAACTAAAAAGTGATTCAACTGAAAAACAAAGTTGAAAATTCCATAAAGAAATCAAGACTTTGCTAAGAGGAAGGGATGACTTGATCAAACAGTTCTCGGTGCAAAATCCATCTGCATCATATATGTATGGCTTGATTAAAACCCACAAACAAAACAACCCCATCAGGCCAATTGTAAGCTCTGTAGGCTCTACGACATAGAAGCTCTCCAAATGGCTTGTACCACTGTTGTCCTCTGTTGCAGGCACTATCTCTGATTAATTTTACAAAACAATGAGGATTTGGTAAGAAAATTAACCCGCCCCGTCCCGACCACTTTTTCGCCACTGGTACCCCCCAATCCCGACCAGTTTTGGACCCAAATTTTTTTTGCTAAAACTTTCGCTTTCGGTCAGAAACAATGGTCAATCGCCAAGAAAGTGTTCACCGGGGTCCATAAGTGGCCTAAACAGGTATACCTTCGTTACACCTGGTACCGTGTTCTGTGTAGGTGGTCTGAGGCTCTCACGTTTTCTATGGTATTATAAGTCTGGGAAACCAATGAAAGTAAGTAGATATGTATTTATTACAAACATAAAAACATGTGATACAAAAGTAAATTGGATTTTATACAAAAATAGAGGTAAAATAAGCATTGTACCATCGTGCGAACCGAGTGAAATCGGCCAAACTGTTCACGATGAATCGCTAACATTGCTGAATCATGATACATATCATTTTTTCTACTTACATAATACTTCTCCAATAACATTATACCATTTTACATTTTATTGAACTGTTTTTACGTATTCACAGGCCTTTCGATAACATTTAGCGTAATGTTAGCGCTTATTTACGTAGTGAGTGAACTCGCTGTGACTGTTGTTTCAACTCATATTGTGTTTTTTCAACTTACATAATACTTTCCTAATAACATTATACACTTTTCCACTTTAGAGAACTGTTCTGAGATAGTTTCAGGCCTTACATAAATATTTAGCGTAATAATAGCGCATAATAACACAGAGGGTGAAGTCGCTATGACTATTATTACAACTTACAACCTATTTTTGTACTTATATAATACTTCTCCACTAACATTACACATGTTTCCACTTGATATAATTGCTATCACATAACTGGAGACCTTACTATTCTACTGAGCGTCATATTATCGCATATTTACACAGTGAGTGTTATCGCGATATCATTTGTTTCATCTTACACTAGTATTCAACTTATAAATTACTTTCCTACTAACATTACACCCGTTTCCACTTTATATTCTTCCTATCACATATTTACTGACCAGAGTGTTAGACTGAGCGTCATATTTTCGCAGATTTACACAGTGGGTGTAGTTTTGATATCACTTCTTTCAACTTACACTATTTCTCAACTTATACATTACTTTCCTGCAAACATTACACCCGTTTCAACTTTATATAAGACTTAGCACATACTGACTGGCCTTGCCATTATACTGAGCGTCATATCGCCATCCCACACAGTTTCAGTAGTATAGGAAGTTATGGTACTCTCTGAAACATGGCTGAAGGCACAATGCAACATTGCACTCTGCACACTCGTACCTTGTGTCTTTTCTCTGAGTGGCTGGTCTGACTGTCGAGTGCTTGCATACATGGCAGCGACGCTGGGGTTTACGACGGTTTGGTTGGGAAGGGATTGTGCTAGGATAGTGGCGTCCTGCGAGGCGTAGGGGAGTCTGGGCAGCCATGGGGGTGCGGGTGCGGTGTGTGGGTCTGTCCTGGGCATGTCTGGCGATTATTTCACTTGCCAGCTCCCTCACAAATCCCTCAAAGGTCTCTGATACTCCCGTTGTCATGGCGTGCAGATAGTGTGCGTTCAGGACCGTGATATTGAGCAAGTGGAAAAAGAGCTTTTTGTACCACTTCATTGTGGTCCTGGCACAGTCAACACTGGAAATCATCGAGTCTGACTGATCCATTTGCCTCATGTTCAGATTATAGTCCAGTACAGACTCGGGTTTCCAGACGTTGCGCCTCCTCTCGCTACAGTGATCAACGGAGTCTGTGCGGTGCATCAGGGGGCTGTGTACAGTTGATAGGAGGCAAACTTCCCTGTTGTGGTTCCACAGGGTGACAAGGATGTTATTTGCCTGGAAGAAAACCACCTCGTTCTTGTCAAGTTTCCTCCCTATCTTGACCATATGGCGACGGTTTCTCTTGACTACCACAGACTCCGGTGTCGTGTTGGTGGAGGAACCTAGCAAGAAGAGGGCTAGTGTACCAGTTGTCCAGGTACAACACATGACCACGATGAAGGTACTCTCTATCATTGTCTTCACCACGGCCCCTGAGAGTCCTATACTATGATCTTCTGTTATATCTGTCTGTGCGCCCGTGTACAAGACTATATCTTGCACATAACCAGTCTTACAGTCACACATAACAAAGATCTTGAACCCGAAACGGTGTCTCTTGCTGGGTATGTACTGGCGAAAGGAAATATTGCCTCTCCACAACACAAGACTCTCGTCTATGACGAGGTCTCTGTAAGGATAAAATGAGGAGCGGAACATTTCTCGTAAATGATCAAATACAAGCCTAATTCTCCTCATTTTATCAGTGTTATTAGCATTAGCTGGATCTTCTGCATCAAAAAAGTGGAGGCGGTCGAGAATCTGCTGAAATCTATTACGACTCATCACCTTTCCAAAGAAAGGTGTGATGGTCATTGGGTCAGTGGTCCAGCATGCAGGTATTTGATTTTTTCTTACAACACCCATCAAGAGAACCAGGGCAAAAAATAAGAACATCTCAGAAATTGTCACAGGATAGTCATATTGCTAGGAATGCCTGCTCGTTGTTCCCAAACATTCACTTTCACGGCGCTGTGTTCTTGAAAATAGGTTTGTCCGTTCCACTATGCGCCCCACAAATGCCTCCCCAAAGAACAGGTGGAAGACATCCACCCTAGTGGAACCCGCATGCACACCTGGAGCTGGGCAACCAGACCGCCACTCCTCAGTGAAAGGGTGAATGATGGGAGTAAAATTACTCCCATCTTCCCAGTTCCATGAGACACCACCGTCTCCAGCCTCGTCCTCATTGTCGCCTTCGTCAGGGTGGGGAGGTGAGGGTGGTGGGGGAGGTTGGGGAGGTGGAGAGCGGCGCCTTTCATCACTTGCACTTCTCTTCCCTCTCCCTTTTCCTTAACCCTTTCCCTTCCCTTTTCTTCCTTTCCCCACATCCTTGGGCTGTGGGGAGGAAGTTTGGGAATATTGTGGGGCAAAAAACGTGTTGGGGAGTGGCTCCACCTCCTCTCCCCTAGGCCTACGTGCACCACGTGCTCGTGCTGCCTTCCTCACACCACTTTCCCTTTCACCCCGCGCTCCTGCCACACCACTTTCCCTTTCACCCCGCACTCCCACCACACCACTTGCGCCTTCCCCAGACAAAACACTAGGACCATACCTTATTTACCTTCTCACCCCACCTTCTGATCCTCGGGGTGAGATTTTTTCCTTCCCCAACCATGAGGCAACATCACGTCCTAAGCCGCCGTCATCGTCATCGTCCTCATCCTCGTCCTCATCAGAATCTCTCTCTAGGGGATGGAGAGAGGTCCGTGCAGATGGTTTGGGTGCAGGCTGGCCTTCCCTTGCCTTATGATATGTGACATACCGCTTTTTCCGGGGCGAAGGGACCTCCTCATCACTGCTTGTTATTTCTTCCTCAGGCTGCACGTAAACTCGATCCACCACATCATCATCAAGTGGAGAATCACTATCTCCAGTGAAGGCATCCAGGGCGGATTGTATTTCGTCGTCTGAGAGACCTTTACGCGCCATGTCTGACCTGGGTCACTGCTAACAGGTGAGTGACCGAGACAAGGGCGAGCACGGGTCACGCGGGGTCTGGGACGCTGCCTGCCTGGCGGCAGGTAGGGGAGGCTTGGGTAGATGGGCAAATCGAAAATCTCGCGCGAATTTTGAAAATTGTGGAAATTATGAACCTTGCAATTGCAGCGCATTAAAGTACGTCGACGGGATTGGCAGTGACAAAACGTGAGGACGTGGAAGAATGTCGACGGGACACCGCGCGTTAAAATCTCTAAATGTCATGTACCCCTTCAAATTAGTCAGCTTTGATGTTAAATCATTATTCACAAATGTCCCTGTTGATGATGTTTTAACTTTCCTGCCAAGCATTCTGGGTAGTAACATTGATGGTATTCCCTCTGAAAACATTATCAAGCTAATTAAATTGTGCATTGTGAACTCATCTTTTACCTTTGAAGGCAAATTTTACACACAAAAATTTGGCATGGCCATGGGTAATCCCCTCTCCCCAGTTCTGGCAAATATTTACATGGAATACATTGAGAAACATTTACTGACCTCCGTAAAGGAGCAAAACATACTTTGGCTCCGATACGTTGATGATATCCGGTGCTTCTGGCCTAACAGTCTTCCCGTTGATGAATTTTTCCTGAAATTAAATTCGTTAGTTCCATCGATAAAGATTACTGATGAGATGGAAATGGATAATGAATTGCCTTTTTTGGATGTAAAAGTTATCAGGGACCAAAATGTTTTGAAGGGTAAGGTATACAGGAAACCTACAAATATTATGTCATATGTGCATTATTATTCGAACCATCACGTTAATGTAAAAAGATCTGTGTTCATATCCAAGTACTTAAGAGCATATAGAATTTCAAACCTAGAATTTTTGGATGATGAACTAAAAATGACTCAGAGCATTGGAGGGAAGCTAAAATATCCACAGAGTATACTAACTCAGTGCCAAAATGCAGCCAAGCAACGATTCCTTGAAGGGAAAACTAATGAGCCAGATTGCCAGAATATTCAAAGAATCCTTGTCCTCCCCTTCCATGAAAATTTTCTTGATGTTCACATACTGAAGAAACTTAATTACTGTATAAGTAGTATTCAAATATGAGAACACCATCAAAAGAACCCTCATCAAGAACAGCCCATTCAGTAATTCAGGCGTTGTTTACAAAATCCCGTGTAAAAGCTGTAACAAATTTCACAGGACAATCTGGAAAAGATTTTGAAACTAGAATCTCACAACATAAATACAGTGTAAGGACAGCCAAATAGAGTAGTGGTTTATTTCAGCACAGAGCATCCAGTGATCACCATACTGACTGGGCAGGCTCTAAGATTCTAGCAAGGTCAAAAAAGCTTGGATGAAAGAAATGTAATAGATTCTTGTCTAATTTCTGGCACATATGAAAAGAATGTAAACATGAGCTATGGTCATTTAAGTGTGATAAATTGTTAACTGAATTAATTTTAAAGCAGTATCCCCCAGTCTAACAAATGATTGTTCCCTGTCGTCTCCTGGTAGTGTAGTCACAACTATGTGGGACACACCAAGCATTAATCCTCCAGGTCTTAAGTTAAGCCCCAGTATTTATTCCCTCCTCCTCCTCCTCCCTCCTCACTCTCACCTTCCCCTTTCCCCTCCTACCCTCCCCCTTCCTCCCCCTCCCCCTTCCTACCCTCCTCCTCCCCCTCCTTTTTGTCAGATGCATCCCTAAGGAAGAAAAAAGAAAGGTACCTATTGTTTTGTGCATCGCCCATCTTTAGCGTCAGGTCATCCTTTGTGTGCCACTCCCTGCTGCATGTGACCATAAGTTAAGCCGCAGGTAAAAATTCAGGTCGTCCTTTGTTCTGTGTGCCACCCCCTGCTGTGGGTGTACATAAAAGACCTCTACCCTTTATGTTGCTGTCTCACTCTGTCTGAAGATGTAATACACAAAAGTACTCACTGTCGCTCCTTTCATTTCTCCTGTGGTTATTTTGCATATATATATATATATATATATATATATATATATATATATATATATATATATATATATATATATATATATAAAATCTCATCTCATTAGCCATTTGTGTGTCCACTGCAGGACCGGCCTATCCCGACCGAAGTGGGGATGATACAGCCAATGTATCTCTACCAAGTGGCTTAGGCTGTCTAGTAGAGATTGTTTGTAGGGTTAGAAGTGCTTGTAAGTGTAATTATAGTGTTGGAATGGCTTTGGATGTGTGTGAAGTCCGTGAATCAAATGTAATCGGCCCACGCAACCCGACTGGGTGCAAGCATACTTTATAGTGGAAGACATCCGGTGATGATGAAGGCAGTGTTCTTGTCAGTTTTCTAGCATGGTCCTTCACGTCCATCATCACAAAGTTGCTTCAAAGTAATTTACCCCCTGGGGATCTAAAGAAACCTCAGCCATTACAAAACTATATAACTTGTCAATGGGACTGGTTGTCCAGGATGAATTTTGATCTCTCAGACTACGTGACCTGGGCTGGCTGAGGTTGTGGCATGGGAGTTGTAAGGGTGGATGTACTGTGCCAGCTAGACCATCCACTTGTGCACCTAGCTGGGAGCAATGGTAGCTGTGGTTGTGGAAATGAAACACTTGATGCTCAGGCTATGGATTGGTGATGAAGATGCAAGAGATGGTGAGGGTGTATCTGGTTTTGGTGAAGCCAGAAATGGTGCAAGTGATGCAGAATTCTTAGTTGCAGGATGCAGTGCACCTTGAGGTGAGGTGGCATGGATTCTCCCTCCCTCACCTTCCCCTTCCTCTTTTCTGACTAAATCTCCTCATCATAATCTTCCATTGCTCTTTTAAAAAAGCCGGTATGCTACCCCTGGAGTCATAAAAATCACATATTACGAAACCTATCTCAAAATGTTCCTAAATTATCGTTACATATTACCCGACCAGTATTTCCCCTCCAGCGCCAAATTTAAATGCCCGGGCGAGAGTTTAACGGGACAAAGGTCGGAAGCACGTGGAGGGAGCGTGGCAGTAAATGGACCAAGTGTACATAGAGAGAGTAAAGGCAAATTTTCACTCAATTTTCGCACCAGATGTGTTGTTTTTTTGGCTGTATTCATGGTAGCCTCTGGCAACTTTAGCCTGAACAAAAGGAGCAACTACGCAGCCGCACTCAGTGCAGAATGAACTTCAGAGTGTAAGCATGCTCATCTGTTTCCCAAGTCTGGCTTGCTTTACTGGCTTTGTTATACCGTTCATGTTGTTTTCACCCCTTGTGTGTTACCACTACATTCATTATGGTGACCAAAGGAATAGGAGAAAGTTCAAGAAAACAAGAAGCAACATTTGAAGGAACTGAATGGGAAGAATAAACAAACACCACCACCACAACTGCTGCTACCATCAGCTGACGTGTCCCCACTCCCAGTACCACCAAAAATGAAAACTGGAATGTAAAGGAGAAAGGAAAAAGAAAAGGATCGAGGCTATACTGGAAGAAGAGAGAAAGAAGCGAGTAGAGGGTATGATATATGAAGCAGGAGGTGCACCACTACCTCCTTTGACGTAATGGTGAGGGGCGTTTAATGAGGAAAGAGAAGACACCCATTGGTGGTTAAAATAAACCTCTTTCCAGTGATTCAGGTACTCTGAGGACCTCCAGCAGTGAGGTTTGATAAAGAAAAATGTCAAGGGTGCAAAAACAGAATTTTTGGATGGTGTCTCATCTGTGCTACGTATTGTAAGTATTCCTATATAGCACTTATTATTTGAATATTTATACTACTTTTTATTAGAATATTTTGATGATTTTTAAGGTACATTATCTCTTTATGTTAATGAGTAAGACATGCAAAAATCATTCAAATCAGGAAAGAAGACAGATACAACCATTTCAAAACTTTAAAAGGCCGTATCTCCGTTCAATAAATTTTGTCTTTAAAAAAATAACAAATTCGAAAATCAGTCAGTTTTACTTGGAACTATCAGTGAATATTGTTCTTGATAGGAGCTAGCAACCTATGTTAAGATATTGTCGAAAATGTGAAGTATTTAAGTATAGTAGTGGAAAAGTCATCCAAAACCAGGATTTTACATTCCCTCCGGCATACATGAAATATGACATGGCGTCATTCCATGATGTATGGGAAATTTTTACAAAACTTTTGCATAAGGTGGTAAAGATATCAAATGACTATTCACAGCCAAAAAATGAAGAAAATTGGTTGAGTATTAATGCTGCCATGAAATTTAATGATTCGTTATATGTATACATATATGAATTCGTATATGTATACATATACGTATATGTATATCGTTCTTGTTCATGCACAATGTAGGCAACATAAGTGCCTAGTCATATGGGAAGTTTCAAGTCTTAACTCCAAATAGTTTAGATTTTTTCGCCAAGTGTCTCCATATCCCTTTATTGCATTCGTTTCTGCCAAGCCATTGCTCTTAATCCTCACCATTGTTCAATACATCAGGATCCAACTTAGTTGAGTTTTGCTACTTTCTTCAAGTGGGATCTACTGACACTTTAAAAGAGTGAGAGTGGTAGGAAGGCAGCACGTTTGACCAATTGTGAGGCATGAGGTGGAATTCTGAGTAGGGTCACGTGGTTCTAATATCTCTATTTTTGCACTTTTGCAAATACCTGATTAGAATCACTATCACTCCTCTACCCACCTAGTAAATGATGCCTCTTGGGTGGGTGGACATGTCTCATGCCTGGCTAAGCACAAGGCTAGGAATGGGAGCATCAGAAAAATCAGACTGACATGCAGATGTCATGGAAGCAACTGTGTAACAGTCGGGTTAGTGTCTTGCTAGCAGGCTGGGGTTGTCCCCACGGTACCCACTCACCATGCATAAACATACATTTGGTACCAAAAATGGAGTGTGCAAAGTATAAAAAAAAATCCTGTATCCTTCTGAAAGTGCCAAGGACCATCACAGCTGTCACCACAGTCCTATCAGTCCTGCAGCCAAGTTCACTGTAACATTTTGTAGGATGGGGTTCAGGCCATACGGAAGGGGGGATCTTGACAAGCAAAAGCATACGTACATATCCACTTACACTGATACATGTGCAAAAATACACAGTGCATGAGTACTGGTCAACTGCTTACCTGCGCCATGCCGGAACGTAGTGCCACAAATTTAATATTCATGTATGTGTTTAGAGGTACTGTAATTTTTAAGTTAGATAGGGTGTAACCTAAATACTAGTCTATAAATTCCTGTCCTAAGTAGTAATTCATATGTTAATGATTAATGTAGGGTTAACTTTATTTTTATATGTATGCATGTCTGTATCTATGCATTGGGTGATGTAATTGTGGATGTTGAGCTATAGGAATTCCTCCGTCTGGTCGAGTAATGAGTAACAGATGCGCGCAGCTTTTCTCCTTGTCGTTGTTGGGCGCCGAGTTTAAACCTTGAACAGAGTAATGATGAGAATCCAATTCTTTCCGTATCCTAGTTGTGAAATATTTACTAATGAAGCTGCTAGAACCCAAATATGTGAGATTAACAGTCAAAAAGGCCTAAATAATGTCATTTGTGAGGATTTAATGGTCCCATTTGCCTTAGCCGTCACTAGATGGCATAAGCTGCCCCAAAATTCAAGGCGGGACAGTGGTAAAATCAGTATCTAAATTAAGTAAGGATTGAATCCCAAATTTTCCCTAATTCAATAAAAAGTCCTGGCATCATGTGTACACTGCTAAATAAATTGTGAAGAGAATTGAAACCAACCATATTTCAAAAACACCACCTCATTTGACCTAGCAGTGGCGTCTCTGGTGTACCCAGGACAGCACTTCAGGCCCAGACGTCGTGTATAATGGACATTGGTTCAGGTGAGCTGTCCACATTTCTCCTTTCCCCCCCCTTTTTTCTTTGTTTAATCCTTACTTGGCGTGGACCATATGAAGTAATATTGTTGAAAGCTTAACGTAGACTTGAGGCCCAGACGTCGTGTATAATGGACGTTGGTTCAGTCCCCAGACACCGGCAACGTCAGTGTGAGCACGAGGCCTTCCCGTGGTATTGTCCATAGACTCGTCTGCATACACACTTACACTACCCATGAATTATTTTATAAACCAAATGTAATTGAAATAGTATCATTGACCTATGAAGTGAACTTTTTTTGTAGATAAGGAATAGAAATTTAAAAGTGATGTGATCTGGTAACGGAAAGGCGAAATTCAAATCCATTAACCGTTTTCCTTCTCTTAAATTAATGTTAGAAAATTAGGAGCGTGAAAGGGAACTTAGTGGTTGTGAGCAATAATGTAATTTTTGAATTGTACCTCGAGGCTAAACAAGTCCGAGTGATTATGTATTCTTGGTGATTATGCAATTTTTTTTTAATTGTTCCTCGAGGCTAAACAAGCCTGAGTGATTATGCATTTTTGGTGATTATGTAGTAATGACGATTATGAACTATTAATAATTCTGAATTAATAGTGTTTGTGGATTATAGAGAATTACATGATGAGAGTATACTATACGGATGAAATAGAACACGAGTAATCCTTTTTATTGGTTCGAGCCTATGCCAGCCCGAAAAGACAACCCAAGCTCGTAAAAAGGTCCCTGTCTTGAGGCTATTGTCGAGCCCAAGAATAACTGACAAAAAGAAAGTAAGGTACAATGACCTCAGAAATCGCTTGTATGTACCAAACTGTTTTTGCCTGGTGACAATGTTGGAGGAATGATCATGCAAACCATGGTTTTAATGTACAATCTTTTTTCATATGACGAAGGGTCGTGTAATTAAAAATGTCTTTTGAAAACCAGCATAAAAATTATTAAAGTAGAGTAAAGTATATGTCATTTTCTTTCTTGGTGTACCTAATCAAGGGAATTAAGTCCTCATGCCTAATTCACTCCCCTTCCAATTCAAGATTCCTTCGCTGAGGGAACGACGACCACCTGTGGTACTGACTAAATCTAGGCTCGTCCAAAAACTACAAACGCTACCAAAATTCTCTTAAACAATTATCATCTACCATACCAAGTCAAAACACCACCCCCTCCCCCCTTTTTTTTTTATTGAAGTGAATTTTTCTATTAACCAAGGAGGGGAGACTAAGTCGAGTACCGTCTGTATTATCAATGGGTATGTTGACCAGTACCAGCAACCGGTAAGATTATAAATCCTAACATTACACTGATTGAACAATAACGGTGGAATAAAATTACTGGTGTTACACTGGTGTCAACCGGTGGGATAAAAAATTCTTACCATTATACTGGTGGCAATAGCGGTGGGATATTCATCGTTCCCAAATTAGTGGCGTTGGTGAGAAAGTGAAGGGAAGTGAATAGCAAAGAGAAGCGAGAATGCTAAGGGTAGCATTGGTTGATCATTCCCAAATACCTCCGCAACGCTATATTCAGAACATCCTGGTAGTAATGAGGTTCAAATAGTGTACTAGATACGGTTACCCCTGGGGAAGGGGGGAAAGAATACTTCCCCAGTATCCCTGCTTGTCGTAAGAGACGACTAAAGCGGGCCTTTTTATCTCCAGTCTGTCTCCTTACTGTCCTCTTCTGCTCTTCTGTCCTACCTCTTGTCTTGATATTTCCATGTTTCCTAAGCTTAGTGTTAATTCTTCACTTTTCCTTCCTTCCAGCTTAGAATGTTAAGGGTTAGGTAATTATATGTTCTCTAGACAAATGTTACCCAGAGACAGACATACACAAAACATCATACAATGTTGGGCAATACTTCATCGACTTTGGGGACGTCACAAGGTATCGTCCTGGACAACGGAGGAGAGCGCAGAGGGTTGGAGTCGGTAGCTTGGTGTGGGCAAAGAAAGAAGCCATGCAGCCGGGTACCTGTAGGAAACTGAATGCCAAATGGAACGGCCCGTATAAAGTGATCGAAGTGCTGCTAGATGAAAGTGTTTATATTATTGAAAATGTATTTAGTGGAAAAAAAAAATACAAAGGGCTGCTGAAAAGGTAAAACCATATTACGGTACCAAGGAGTGGCTCTTAGAACCGTTGCAATAGGAGCTCGCCCTGGAGCCCGAAGATGAGCGATTACCACCACGAGTGAGGAATGCCCCTCGGAGGCTCATAGAGGAGTGTTAGTTAGAAAAGTAGGTAAGTGCATGAGACGAATGTTGTGAAACATAACTGCTTAAAGTTATGTTCTGGGTGGACTCATCCCCGAGGAGAGGGTGTAAAAAGGAAAAGAGAGAAGAGTTCCTGTTGGAACTGGGAAGTGCCTTACTTCGAGGGGAGTGATCAATCCCCTCACCTTACAGTTAGCACGGTTTGTAAGGTAGTGGAGTCTTCAGGACAGAAGGAGCGCTCACCTTCTTGCGGGTGGAATGCTGGAAATAAAAGAATAGAGTAAATGCGAATGCGAATGGAAGAGTGGAAGGAAGCGCCTCCCGTGGTGATCTCACTCTCGAGAGACCCTGTTGAGCTCAGGTGAGCAACAAGCTATCCTCCAAAACCTGAGGCTAACTGGGGCATAAATTCCCTCATAACATCCCGTGTAAGGAGTGATCATGCCTCCTAATGAAGTGAATAAGCAACCTTCTGAGGTACGCATCAGGTGTTTAATGTGGACTGACAGGTGCCACCGATTGTGGGGAAAGGTATTCCAATTCAAAGTGTTCATAGCAGTTATCAGAGTAACAACATTCCATTCATGCACATGACATAGAAGATTGACTTGGGTAAAATTTGTTTTCCGAACGTGGGAGCCGTGTAGTGCCACAAATTTAGTATTCATGTATGTGTTTAGAGGTACTGTAATTTTTAAGTTAGATAGGGTGTAACCTGAATACTAGTCTATAAATTCCTGTCCTAAGTACGAGTAGTAATTCATATGTTAATGATTAATGTAGGGTTAACTTTATTTTTATATGTATGCATCTCTGTATCTATGCATTGGGTGATGTAATTGTGGATGTTGAGCAATGGGAATTCCTCCGTCTGGTCGAGTAATGAATAACAGATGCGCGCAGCTTTTCTCCTTGTCGTTGTTGGGCGCCGAGTTTAAACCTTAAACAGAGTAATGATGAGTATACAATTCTTTCCATATCCTAATTGTAAAATATTTACTAATGAAGCTGCTAGAACCCAAATATGTGAGATTAACAGTCCAAAAGGCCTAAATAATGTCATTTGTGAGGATTTAATGGTCCCATTTGCCTTAGCCGTCACTAGATGCCATAAGCTGCCCCAAAATTCAAGACGGGACAGTGGTAAAATCAGTATCTAAATTAAGTAAGGATTGAATCCCAAATTTTCCCTAATTCAATAAAAGGTCATGGCATCATGTGTACACTGCTAAATAAATTGTGAAGAGAATTGAAACCAACCATATTTCAAAAACACCACCTCATTTGACCTAGCAGTGGCATCTCTGGCGTACCCAGGAAGCAGCACTTGAGGCCCAGACGTCGTGTATAATGGACATTGGTTCAGGTGAGCTGTCCACATTTCTCCTTTCCCACCCCTTTTTTCTTTGTTTAATCCTTACTTGGCGTGGACCATATGAAGTAATATTGTTGAAAGCTTAACGTAGACTTGAGGCCCAGACGTCGTGTATAATGGACATTGGTTCAGTCCCCAGACACCAGCGACGTCAGTGTGAGCACGAGGCCTTTCCGTGGTATTGTCCATAGACTCGTCTGCATACACACTTACACTACCCATGAATTATTTTATACACCAAATGTAATTGAAATAGTATCATTGATCTATGAAGTGAACTTTTTTTGTAGATAAGGAATAGAAATTTAAAAGTGATGTGATCTGGTAACGGAAAGGCGAAATTCAAATCCATTAACCGTTTTCTTTCTTTTAAATTAATGTTAGAAAATTAGGAGCGTGAAAGGGAACTTAGTGGTTGTGAGCAATAATGTAATTTTTGAATTGTACCTCGAGGCTAAACAAGTCCGAGTGATTATGTATTCTTGGTGAATATGCAATTTTTTTTTTAATTGTTCCTCGAGGCTAAACAAGCCTGAGTGATTATGCATTTTTGATGATTATGTAGTAATGACGATTATGAACTATTAATAATTCTGAATTAATAGTGTTTGTGGATTATAGAGAATTACATGATGAGAGTATACTATACAGACGAAATAGAACACGAGTAATCCTTTTTATTGGTTCGAGGCTATGCCAGCCCGAAAAGACAACCCAAGCTCGTAAAAAGGTCCCTGTCTTGAGGCTATTGTCGAGCCCAAGAATAACTGACAAAAAGAAAGTAAGGTACAATGACCTCAGAAATCGCTTGTATGTACCAAACTGTTTTTGCCTGGTGACAATGTTGGAGGAATGATCACGCAAACCATGGTTTTAATGTACAATCTTTTTTTCATATGACAAAGGGTCGTGTAATTAAAAATGTCTTTTGAAAACCAGCATAAAAATTATTAAAGTAGAGTATATGTCATTTTCTTTCTTGGTGTACCTAATCAAGGGAATTAAGTCCTCATGCCTAATTCACTCCCCTTCCAATTCAAGATTCCTTCGCTGAGGGAATGATGACCACCTGTGATACTGACTAAATCTAGGCTCGGCCAAAAACTACAAACGCTACCAAAATTCTCTTAAACAATTATCATCTACCATACCAAGTCAAAACACCACCCCCTCCCCCCTTTTGTTTTATTGAAGTGAATTTTTCTATTAACCAAGGAGGGGAGACTAAGTCAAGTACCGTCTGTATTATCAATGGGTAAGCTGACCAGTACCAACAACCGGTAAGATTATAAATCCTAACATTACACTGATTGAACAATAACGGTGGAATAAAATTACTGGCGTTACACTGGCGTTACACTGGTGTCAACCGGTGGGATAAAAAATTCTTACCATTACAGGAATTGCCACAGTATGTGACACAAATGAGCAGGGGCAAAACCTTGCATGCATGGATGCATACATACAAAGAGATATACACAAAAATATACATTACAAGAGTACTACTCTATCACCTGTCTGCATTGTGCCGGAAAATTCATGATAATAACCGAGAGGGACAGCGCAAATTACCCGAACATTAGCTACACTGGGATATATGTATAGTTCTGCTTAGCCAGAAGTTAACCTTCAGACTGTGATAATCCTTCTGAATGGACTATGGCTGCAATGGTCATTCAAGAAGAACACGGGAAATTTTGTATTTGTTGTGGACAGTTATTCCTGCCTAACTCTTGATAATGCTTGATGAGTGGGTGGCATAGGTCCCTTCCAGCCTGCCTGAAGGTGTTGCATTACTCAGTCACCCAATGGCTGCTATGGAGTCATGATATTGCCCTTTTTCTCCCAACTGCCTCCCTCCACCCCTGCCCAGTCACACTCAGTCACTCACGTGACACCACCTAACACCCAATGACACCACTGACAATGAATCCAATAGGGAAGAGTGGACGTGAGGAGACTATGTGTGCTGAGCGCAAGGTCAGCCTTGTAAGTGAGAGTGCTCCCGAGCCTATCACACCCCTGAATGATTCTAAGTGATAGAAAAGATTGCAAATGTGTGCAAAAACTCCTGGTTTAGTAGGTATGAAAATATGGAATAAATGTAATAGTGAATAAGGAGACAATGGCAAGTGACAATGCCGTGTGCTGCATGCAAGTGAAAATGAACGTCCTGCTATGAGTGTTTCTGAGACTTGTTGTTTTTGATGCATCAAAAACTGAGTTCTTACATCTTTTGATCCTTCCGAATTTTCTGCAGGATTACCCTTTGAATTTTAACAATATCAGCCTCAATCCTGTATCATCTTTCAACATACTTGGGGTGTCATTCTCTCGGGATATATCTTGGAAAGATCATGTTACCTCTCTTGGAAAGAAATGCCTTCAAGAGATTAAGTGTGCTAACTGACTTTGTGCCTTCCTTACCCCCCCAGTTGTTGACTACATACAAAGTTTTATTTACCCCAGTGTAGAGTACAACTCTCATATGTGGAAAGGCTCTCCACATACAACTGTTCTAAACAAGGTGGATTCACTGGTATTTCGTCTCATAACTCTCCCCCTCTTACTGGCTCTCTGAAACCTTTGTTTGCCACGTTTTAGCATCATTAACTTTTGCCCATTGCTACTTCAGTGGTCACTGTTCATTTAACCTATTTGCTTACATCAGTTCAAAACTATGCGGGCATGTAGCACATTTCTGGCGGGAAATGCTCATCCTTTTTTTGTCTAACCTTCTAATGCAAGAGCTAACTGTTACTCATAATCCATCTTGTATGGAACAGGTCAGTTCTGGAAATGTCTTCCTCTGTCTCTATATCCTACTGCCTATGACGTTCATGCTTTTAAATGAAATGTGTCTTTGCATCCTGAAATGAAATCTTGAAGACGGCGTTCTCTTGTTCTGTTATTCTCTCTTGGAAGGAACAAAGGAACAATCTTGCATGTTTTTGGTTCCTTCTTCCCTGGATTAAAAAAAAAAAGAACGCTTTGGGGAATAATGTACATAAAAATAAATACCCTGTTTTATTATGCTATAATATAAATAATTAATGTAATAGTAAATAAGGAGACAATGGTGAGTGACACTGCAGTGTAGTACACATTAGCAAAAGTGAAAATGATGCTCGCTACTTAGTCATTTTGAATTGTTATCGTTTTATAAGACCAAAGACAAGTAGTTGCTGAGACAGAAATTTACTTTGTTAGGCAGAACTAGTAATAAAGGGTAGGAAAATAAGTAAATAAGTAACTATTTTTGGTGGTCAAGTGCTATCATTTTTTCCCTCACGTGGCAACTCTGCATAAGTAATAGCAAGTGTGGAGATGGTTAGAGACACTGGAGTGCATCACACCCTAGTTAAATTGAAAGTGACTCTCGCTACGAAGTTACTTTGGACTAATATTGCTTTTTAAGATCATAGACAAGTATATACAGAGACAAAATTACTTCATAAATCCACAGCTAGAAATAACTAGTCGATAAATTAACAAGTGATTACCTTTGGTGAAATCAACTGTTGCACATTTTTCTCATATGGTAACTCTGCATAATTTTGCTACTTCAGTACCTTGTAATTGGTTTTATATTAATTATTAATAATAATAAATGATATGTTTAGTGAGAAAATTAAAAAATTCAATGAAAACATTCGGTTCTCACCTTAGTTACTAGTACACTTCATGGCATGTTTTGCACTAAGTGTAGTGCTTCTGACTGTCTTCTTGTGGGTTACATATTTACAACATTGCGGTGCAACAATCATCCTTATAACTGAAAAAATAGTAACTTGTTCTTAGCGTTTAAAAAGCATGGGAGTCACGTCCCAAACTTCGTCATGGTATGCATTTTACCTATTTTCAGGTATCATTGGTCATCCAGTTGTATTGGCAACATCTGAGCGAGTGCCTCAAGAAAAGACCTGGCAACGTTGCATCTTCGACATCACCCAGACATAATAAGGTATTATGGCAGGTTAACGTTTGATTAGGCCGAAGTTAGTTATAAGCCGTTTCAATGTCAAAACAAGTCTTGTCTGATGATTTTCTGGTTTGATTAGCTGAATTGTTTCATCTGTTCCCGAGAAAAGGTGCAATGTTGTCGAAGCATTTCTTGTTGACATGTGCAAATGTTACCAATATGGCTGGATGACAAAGAAAAAAAATAAAAACATGAACCGCGCAAATGACACGGTGGCCACTTACAGCACCGCCTGGCACCTGCCTGAGTGACCCATGTTTTTCAACAACACAAAACACCTCTTCTTCAACACACACACACACACACACACACACACACACACACACACACACACACACACACACACACACCAGGGACATTGGATGAAAAACACACCTCCTTAGCCAAAGGATTAATCACCACTCTCCAATCATAATGCTTCTGGGGAGGGTGTTGCTCATACATTTCCCAGTGTAATGAGCCAGAAGTGCTATAGCTGCTGCTGTTGTAGACAGACACAGTTCTTCTCTAACAGTTGTCAGTAGTGATGTTCCTCAGGGCTCTGTCCCATCAACCACTCTCTTCCTTCTACTCACCGATGACCTAAGCTGTAGCCTACATCTAACCCTATCCACTTTTTTTTTTTTTTTTTTTTTTTTTTTTTTATGTGACCGACTCTGGGCAAAGGCTTCACAGCCTGCTTTCAAGGCCCAGTAGTCCTCCTACGTACCGCACACCTCTACATGTCACCACTTCGGCGCTAACACCCACCGTCCATATTGAATACATGCTAGGGCTGTCTCATACAGGACTGGTGTATTGGTATTAGCGGGGGTATTTTTACGACATGTCGGCGGGCCTTCTGGTAGATCAGTAAAGTCTGATTTTATGAAATTCAAATCCTTAAACTGTTCCCTGCCTCAGCGGGATTTGAACCCGGGTCTGTCAGGACTGCAGGCCAACTCTCTACCGATTGAGCCACCGCCTCCCCCTTACACGCTGATGACTCGACCCTTCACTTTTTCTCTGTTTCTCGAAGCGTCTATCACAGCAGTTACTTCAACAAACATGGAATGAGGCTGTGACAAACATAATATCTGACTTGGCTTATAACTCTGATTGGAGTACAATTAATCTACTACCTATGACCTCCAGGCTTTCAAATACAGTGTGTCCAGATATCTCGAAATGAACTGACCTTGAAATTTGGTGTCTATTCTCTTCTTTTTATGCTTTCCTAGAGGGAACAATCTTTGTGGGCTTCTACCTTTCGGTTCCTTCTTCCTTACATAAAAAATATTTGATATCAATTGTGTCAAACGTCCACTGGGCATGCATAGTGATGACGTCACAGACATTCACCCAGCTCACCCTATATCGGCCTTTTGAAAAGTAGCTATCTTTGGTTCGATATTCATCATCATCATCATCATCATCATCATCATCAACATTAATATCCAGAACTCCTTTCCCATCGTACGGTGGGGTGAGAGAGGATTCAAGTCTTAGAAGAAATTATATAGTCTAGGATACTAACCAAACTGTGGTCAACGGAATGGGCTACACTCGTATTCAATCACCATTCAATCCCTCGGAATCCTAGCTCCACTAAATAGGTACAGATTATTCCACATGTAACTGCACATCCACCTATCAAACAGAAGCAATCTGAAAAATGGGCACCAAACCCTGGTCATGCAAGGACGTCAAAATGGGTGTTTGAATTTCATACTTATTCATTTCCAGCAATGACTAAGTGTGCATGGTGCGATTTGGATTACTAATGTTATGGGGATTTAGCCCACCAGATAACCCGAAAGTTCCTATATGCTGGGGCGTCCATGACACCATCAGCTGTGCATGTACAATATTCGTTTAGTACACTTCTGATCCAGGTGATTTCTGATCCGCTATGCGAGAGTGCCCTGTGTATCATAGGTGAACATACCTGCCGAGTCTGGTCAACCACACGGGAGAGTTGTGCCTGCGTCACGTTAGCGTTCTAGCCTTTCCCACCCACTTCAAACATACCCACACCCCAGGTTGAACGCAGCCCGTCCATCTAGATTATTAAATACACAACTTTAATGACATATAAACGAATACTCTGCTTTATTTTCAGGTCATGGCTGTGAATACATTTGCATTATCATTGCTACACTTCTCGTAATCTCTGATCCCTGTTCAAAAAAATTTCCCAAGACAGAGAAATCACCAATTTATAATCGTCCAAATGGATTGTCGTTACTGCAGATGGGCATAGGTGCAATAAACAATATCTTACATCGGTTCAATCGTGAATTTATTGAGTTTTTTTTGTGGGGTGAGGGGTCATGACTTAAGCTTCTGGAACAGGATGGTTTGGTAAGAGCTGCAACAGTGACAAGCGTTAACCTCAAGCTTCCTAAATAATTTTTCATAGGAAATTGAACCCGAAGCTGAAATACAATATGTTTGAAATGCAATCTTGTCAGCTTAGGAAATATAGTTCGAGTTTTATTTTATTTTTATTTTTATGTGTCCGACTCTGGGTATAGGCTTCACAGCCTGCTTTCAAGGCCCAGTAGCCCTCCTACGTACCGCACACCTCTACATGCCACCACTTCGGCGCTAACACCCACCGTCCATATTGAATACATGCTAGGGCTGTCTCATGCAGGACTGGTGTACTAGTATTAGCGGGGGTATTTTTACGACATGTCGGCGGGTCTTCTGGTGGATCAGTAAAGTCTGATTTTTATGAAATTCAAATCCTTAAGCTGTTCCCTGCCCCAGCGGGATTTGAACCCGGGTCCGTTAGGACTACAGGCCATCTCTCTACCGATTGAGCCACCGCCTCCCCCAGACTTGCAGGGGCTATTATTTTTTTCATAGATCCGTGCGCTACCTTCATGATTTTCTCACGCTCAGGACTCGCTTGGAAGAAATAAAGCTGATATAGAAATGACTTCAGTGTAGTTCAATACTATTCACTATGTTTGTTCTAGGTCTGTTCTAGGGAGGAGGATTATTGAGATGTTATTTTGTTTTCGTGGTAGGAATTCCCTCAAATGAGGGACGGCAGTTGGAGTTGCGTAAATACGTCCATTATCAGGAATGTGTGAAGTGGCACATCTTTTTGTTATTCCAGTGGATAATGTTTCTTGTTTTGTTACTCATTTAACTACAGGTGCTTTGATCCCAAAACTGTCCTATAATTACCACGGTTATCTTTCATACTTACCTTATAAATGACGTATAGTCATCAGAGAGAAGGACAGCGTAACACTTGTCTTGTAACAGTGTTGAGAATACTGAACTAAGCATCTGGGTCGAGTCCACCATCACATCTTTCTTGTCTGCAAATGAATTAACATTACGATAGTTTTGGGGGTACTATTACTGTATGTTAGGAGGCTCTCTAGGAAATCACTTAACGACTTATCCTCTATGTTAAACATTAATATTCTTTTTGTATTTACCATGGCACTTAAGACAGACATAGATTTTACAGTTATCACTGAAGAGAATATTTGCCAGCTCCGACGCAAATGATACTGGGAAGGATGAGGTGACAAGGAGCCTACTTAACCATCGAGAATATAACAACTAGGTTTTTATTTTAAACTACATCATTAGTTGATCATCATCTGTGAAAATAACCAAGGTAGGGAAGGAGTTAATGAAGGTCACATCTTCTCACAGTATTTTGAAATCTTGGGTTTACTAAAATTATCATCTGAAAGATAGTGCGAGTAAAATTACAAAAATGTTTTTTTTTTTTTTTTTTAACATTAATCTTATTACGGTGTCGTGTACGAATTATTTTTGAGTTATATTAAATAGAAACAAAGAAAGTTGTGTGTGTGTGTGTGTGTGTGTAATACAAGAATACACCTGGGGAAGGCAAGAGAGTTAAGGCTGCAGCACAAGACACAGAGACAGCCACCACAACCAACAGAAGGGCTCGAGTGGGCTTCATGACATCCTTGGCTGGTCACTGCTTTCTGGAAATTACCTCCATAATTACGTGTTATAGGGATTCTCTCTCTCTCTCTCTCTCTCTCTCTTTGCGAGGAGGAGTTGCACTGTCAAATCTGGGATGTCTGAATTCAGTGGCCTGCTTAGTCATATTAGAGCCTGAGATACTGTGGGGATGGACAATTATGGAGGTTCACGGCAAACCATGAGGATGCCGCTTTCTCGGAGATACAAATTATTATCAATTAAAGGACCTACAGGCACTCCAACCTGCCGACCCGTCTTTTTCGTCCTAGCCAGAGACATTGGTCTCAATTCTGGTCCACATAGAAGTACATGCCACAAATGCAAGAAGGAGATAACATGTTTGTAGACAATCCTAGTCCGCAAACAACCTCTGTAAAGGGTAATTGCATATAACTTGCTCTGGGCTGCGATCACAATAACAACACATCATACAAAGGACATCCGGCTGTAGGAGGACACACGCATGCAACACACAGTTTACAAAGCAAAAAGACCGCACGTTCACACAACAGAACTTCACGACTTTCTTCACACACAACATGGACAATCGTATTAACACAAAAATCTAATTTGACAAACAGGATAACATTTGACTTTTTACACCTTACAGTACAAAAAAACAGAAAAAAACAACAAAAGATGGGGGGGAGGGCAGCCTTCATATCCCCCTTGCACAGACATTCCTTTTACATATGCAACACAGGAAACAACGCCTACATTAAATACTTCCTCAGAAAGAACATTATTCTGAATGAAAATAGATAATGATGCAGGGAATATTGTTAACACATCCAGACTACCACAAACATAATGTCTCAGAGTCTACAAACCATCTTTCCCTCCACCCCAGAACATCTATAATGTAATAATTGCAGGGTATTTTAATGTAAAAGAACACTCATGGCTATACACACGGACCAAATTCAGTCAAAAAAACTTTTTTTCTCGAGCAGCTAGACCATCTGAACAAACTAAACAACCACCAAACTCCAAGACGACCACGACACAGATGCAACAGGACGGCCTCCTCCCACAATACCACCCTATGCACCCCTGCGCTAGCCATTCATACTTCTCGGGGAACAGTACTTGGTTTTCATCATTCCATCTCCCCATCATCATAACACGCATTATAAAAGTATATTACGGGAAAGAAAGGAAAACTATCAACTACGTGAAGACAAATTGGGAACAGTTCATTCGAGACATAGCTCAAACATAAAAATAATTTCCTATAGATTCTTTGGGTAATATTGACAATACAATTATCTCTTTTCTCAGACTAATTACAGTAACCAGCAAATCATATCCCTAGTGGCAACACCCCAAATTTAGCCCCAACTTTTCACGGCCGAGTTATTTTTCTTAGTTTGTTTCACACAGAAACAAACTAAAGAAAATAACTCGGCCACTTCCAGAAGAACTGGAAACCATGGAGAAATTTAACGGCACTAAAAATAAAGTTATCAATACACATAAGTAAGAAAACTGGAAAAATGTTGTGGACACCCTTGATCATAGAACGAACAGCAACACATTTTGGAAAACAATGAGAAACACATCCACATATGCATGACCTTTCCTTTATCACAACATGAAATGCTATTAAACAATATTATAGAACCACCCCCAGCAAGAAGAAACAATCAGACAGTCTAATAAGCTACTACGTATCCTTTAGCCACAAAGAATAGATCCTGCAAAAAAAAAAAAAAAAAAAAAAAAAAAACACTCAATACTTTAGCTATGTTTCTCTCAAAGTCAGCAACTGATAAAAAAAAAGAAAAATGAAAAAAGAGCAGTACGTCCTGAATAGACTTCATACATCCACTTGAATTTTTTTGCCCATATTATTATTGCCTTCAGTGCAGTTTTCAACTTCGCCTACACTCACAACGATATATCCCTCCAATCTTGAAAACAACCATGATCTCTATACTCAAATCATCCAAGAATTCCGCAAAATACAGGCCAGTAGGATTGTTTTGTACATCACCCAAAACCATTGAAAGGTTAGTTTTACAGAATGTCACCCCACATCTCTCCCTCCGATCCCAGCATGGTTATGGACCTAAACATCAACCACCACCTACCTCTTCAAATTAACTAAACCCATCCTTGATGGCTTCATCCTGAAACAGTCACCTTCAAGTATCGCCACATATATACAGTAGATAGATAGATAGATAGATAGATGTGTGTGTGTATGCATGTATGTATAATGGATGAACTACTTCCTTCCAGGTAGTCTAGCCCAGGTACTCTACCGGAAGAGGTGTGTGGTGTGAGACGAGTAGGTGGTGATGTAAGAAAGGGAAGTGAATGGCGTTGCGAGGAAGTAAGTATGGCTATGGCTGAGAAGAGATGTGCATATGAAGTGTGGCCGCAGAGGATGGATGAGGCGTCATATAAGAGGTATAAGGAAAAGAAGAATAGGGCGAGAAGGGCTGTTCATGATGCTAAAGTGGCAGCAGATGAGAGGTGTGGTAGGTGGTTGACTGAGAATTTTCAGCAGAATAAGAAAATGGGTTGAAAGGAGGTGAAGAGGGTGCGAAAGGGAAAGTTTAGGTAGGAAGAGAGAGTAAAATCAGAGAATGGAAGGATGTTAACTGAGTTGGATGCAGTAGGAAAGAGATGGACGGAGTATTTTGAAATATTGTTAAATGATGAGGAGGAAAAGGAAGCTGAGATGGTGGAAGGTGGAAGAGTGCAAGCGAATGATTTTTTAATCACAATGGAGGAAGTGCAGGAGGCAGTAAAGGAGATGAAAGCAGGGAAAGCTGAAGGTATGGATGGGAGTGCTGTGGAATGTTTGAAAGATGGTGGAGCGACTATTGTTGAGTTGTTTGTAAGATTACTGATTTTTTTTTTTTTTGTTAGTATGGTTCCGATTAACTGGGTAAGTGCGTGTGTGGTTCCACTATATAATTGCAAGGGTGATGAATATGAATGTACTAGTTTAAGGGGTATAATTCTATTGAGTGTCGTAGGTAAGGTGCATGGTAAAGCGTTGATTAAGAGAGTTTGGGAGGGTACAGAAGGAGTGACAGGTGATGAGCAGCGTGGTTTTAGGAGAGGGAGGATATGCGTGGATCAGATGTTTGTTGTGAGACAGGTGAGTGAACGGTAAGGATGTGTTTTGGACGTTCATGGATTTAGAGAAAGTGTATGATATAATTGAAGGGGAGGCTTTGTGGACTGTTTTGAGATTATATGGACTAGGTTAAAAAGAGTGAAATGTTTTTTATGTAAACAGTACAGCGCGTGTAAGAGTGGGAAAGACTGTGAATGATTGGCTTCCCGTGAGAACGGGGCAGCAGCAGGGATGTGTGATGTCGCCTTGAATATTTAATATTTATATAGATGGTATTGTAAGGGAAGTGAATGGGAGAGTATTAGGTGGAGGTTTGAGTCTGGTGAATGCTAATGTTAGAGAGTGGAATCTGAATCAAACGCTGTTTGCAGATGATACTGCACTGGTGACTGATTCTGAGAAGAGGTTGAGACAGTTGGTAGAGGAGTTTGAAATGGTGTGTGAAAGGAGGAATTTGAGAGTTAGAGTAAGAGTAAAGTGATGTACGAAGTTGGAATGTGGTAGGAGGATGAATGGAGAGTTGCTTGAGGAGGTAGTATTTAAAGTATTTATGGTCACATGTTGCTGTGGATGGAAGAATAGATGTAGGAATGAAGTTTAGATAGAATGAGGTAGGAGAGGTGCTGGGAAAAATGAATAAAGAGTTTAGATATCGTTCGCTTAGAATGGATGTAAAGTGAAGGCTGTATGAGGGTGAGGTAGTACCATCTGCATTATAAAGGGCTGAAACATAGAATATGGGTGTAGCAGAGAGGAGAAGTTGAAAGCAATGGAGATGAGGTGTCTGAATTCATGTGTGGAGTGTTTCGTATGGATCAAATGAGAAATGATAAAGTGCACAGGAGAACTGGAGTTATGTGGTAGATGGCTGATCGAGTTTAGCAGAGAGTGTTGCGGTGCTTTGGGTACATGAAGAGAATGGATAAAGAGCATTTGGTGAAAAATACAACTGGATCGGATTTGAGAGGAGTAAGGCTGAGAGGAAGACTACGAATAGGATGGATGGTCATTATGAAGAGAGCGTTAGATGAGAGAGGGATGTCTGTAGAGCATGGAAGAGAGACTGAGCGTAACAGAGATGGCTGGAGAGGAACTGTTAACAAATAAGTGGTGACGCGGCACCGAGGGGATATTCTCCCACATTTGGTCTGAATGACTGCTCAGGGCAGGTACGGGTAAGGGGATGGGTCCATTATGATGTGACTTGGGTAAACCATCTATGCTGTCAGGCCCGTCTGTGGATGTCCCTGATTGCATTGTTCAATTGACCCTCGTGCGGTGTGGTGTGGTGAGGATCTGTTCCTTCTCCACCTGACGCTAAGATACCAGCAATTGCGTGAATGTGGATGAGTAAATTGGGAGTGTGTCATCCTGTTGCGGCGATCCCCTTTTTTGGGGGGAGAAGCTGCCTAGTTTTATAGACAGATAAGATCTAATGGAGTCTCACAAGGTTCAATCCTTTCTCCCTCACTTTTCAACCACTTCCTCTACGACCAGCCAGCCTCTTCTCATTCAGTAACAGTATGTCGTGTACCAACAAACTGACAATAGTTTCACAGCACTCCAAACCTTAACAAGCAGCAGATCAACTAGAACTGTAACTGAACCCAAAAAAATAGGGATAAGGCGAAGTAGAACAAATGCCTCATCAACTAAATCAACCATTTCCCTCCTTATTACAGAGAAGCACGAATCTCATGTTCATGCTTCCCTGTTTAACCAACCAATCCAACTCAAAAGACACCTCAGAATTGCATTAGATGTTTATGACGCACTTATGACCACTTCTCAGCACACAGAATAACGTGAGAGCCAAGGCATCTTGTAAACTCGATGACTTGAATCATTCCCGAGCATTTCTTTTGGACGACGAAGAGATTCCCTGAACCTTAAACTATATGAATTCTTGCCAAGCTGGGCCCCAACCATAACCATGAAAATCATGGCTAAGCTCTAAAATATTCAAATGAAATCCTTAAGAATAAATACAAGATGCTCCAAAACTATATATATAGAGCACGCAGCAAACGGGACAATAACACTTACAATATGGAATCGTATGACTTTGAGAGTCACACGGTTCATTGATTCGGCTCTAGACCCATTCCACTCTTGCAACTTCATCTTGCATCAAACCCGTCCACAAACATGCAAGAAACGGACAACGGCCCAACACTACAATGAATATTTCATCATCAAAATCCTCCCTGCACCCACCACTTCAGTTCACGACCACATATATAAACACAGCCACCATAGGCATTTCAAACCTTCTGCCAAATAGCATCCTCGAAGAACCACCACCAGACATACACCCCTCAGAAATTGCACATTCCAGAGAAACACCAGCAAACGTAGCTAGACTGCGATGTGGAAAACACGCTTCCCTGCAACAACCAGCACAAAATACAACTCAGGAACAATACCATTTGCCCACCCCGTAATGCTCCCTCTTGCAACAAATCACACTTACGCACCACATGCACCACACTACTACAACAAAGGGAGTCCTTCAACATAACGTCATGAAGAGTCCTCCTAATGCTATTGGTCGAAATCGTAAGTTTCCTCCGGTTTAGTGATTTCGCAGTGTGATGGACCTGTGGTTGCAACAACGTCAACAACAGCAACTTCTTGAGAAGACAGAATAACTACACAGAGACTTAATAAAAATATAAGTGGTCTGAATGGAGACAAATACTGTTCATCTTAGACAAATGCAAGGTACTGCACATTGGTCTTGAAAATCCATGAGCCAAATGGTCTTTGTTAGCTGGTGCAGTTGATAGTACTGAACGGGAAAAGACCAAAGTGAAATTATCGCTAATAACCTCAGGTTCTCCAACCAGTGCCTTCAATTAGAGAGAGAGAAAAAAGCAGAGTCTTCATTAATAGAAAGATGCAATAACATCGAGATAGTCCTCTCTTTGTACAACTGTCGTGTGTGTCGGCAAGACGCCATCTAGAAATGCAGGGCAATTTTGTCGCTGAGCCTGAAGAAAGAACTCATGATTCATAACACAGTTCAGGTGCAGAATACTAAACTGATCCCATCCGCCAGGCATAAGACATCAGAGAAGATTGCACAGAGACCCGTATTGCCAGAGACTAGTTGTTTGTGTTATGAAATTACGAAGCTTTTTTAAAAAATCCTTCATGAACCAAAAACCATTGACTACCAACACATACTTACTTCATTTACCAGACTGACAAGGGATCACAAATGGAACTTTAAGTTGCAGTGTATCCACCATGAAACATCAGTTTATTTTTTTTTTTCACGTACATGATTAATAATAACCTTGAATCTGGCACTAGTAGAGTACTAGACACTGCCTTGTTGGTGCACTTCAAGGCATGCTTGGACAGTTCATTGGTATGCTTAACTTAGTGATTGATTGAATATTTCCTCCTTCCCTGTACTGCTTACTGTCTTGGCCTTTTTACCTTGGTCTAGGCGCAAGCACTGGTTTGTGCAAGCGGTATAAATGGAAAAAGTGGGGGGGGGGGGGAGGAAGACCCTTCATCATTGCTATATTCTTTTCATGCTAATAGAGTAGCAACATGTACCTGTACTTGGAAACAACATTCATTGTTCTTCCTCAGGATATACTGTAAGGCCTTTTGAGGATTACTTTTCCCTGTAGTTTGTTGTAAATCTCTCTCTCTCTCTCTCTCTCTCTCTCTCTCTCTCTCTCTCTCTCTCTCTCTCGTCATGACAAAATAAAAAATGCTTAGAAGTAGTTAAATTCTTCTGTTTGTAAACGAAGGAAAAGAGAACATTGCAGGCACCGACGATGAAGAAAAATAGCATCCTATTTCTAAGAACACTGTCGTCATCACTGCATACATTCTCTCTTATACTGAACCAAGTGCAAAGGTAACAGATGCAGGAATTCCAGGGCACTTCGCTTAATGCCGTTCTTGGAGAGAGGTGTGAGAGGGTGCAATATTATGCTGGTTGGTATGATGTGACTTTGCTAGCGTCGGGTACAAAAATAAAACATCTAACGCCCTAAATTAGTAAGAGACAGATAGACAGAACCGCTTGCAGATATGGTCCCTCAGGCAAAAGTTACTCTGGTTTTGACAGAATGAACGAACTGAAAACGACACTGTTTTTTCTGTTTGACTCTTTACCACTGCTAAGTCTGCCATAGGGTTGAAAGTTTGTGTATGGCCAGGGAAACGTTTGTATAATCAGCTATTTATTTTTCATTTTTGCTCTACCGTAATCCATATTTGGGGGGCGTTTCGTCCCTCAACCCTCGTCCCCACCTATTGACTTGGTAGTTGACATTATGCATGTGTGTCAACAACTGGAGACAGGTCTTGACCACCATATTACTTATGCCTAGAGGAAATGACGGCTAGTTGGGTGGACGTGGGGCTGGGGGACAAAAGCGTCTGAGTTATACTGTACAGAATTCAGACATTTTCATTATGCACTGCCACATTACCAGTGCAGTTCCATTAAACTCTGAAAATTCACTCCATAAAGTCCTGGAGAAATAAAAAAATGCACAAACGTTAATGGATAGGAGGAAAAATTCATTCTGAAATTCCTGTCATGATATGACAAAGTCATGATGGAACTATATATATATATATATATATATATATATATATATATATATATATATATATATATATATATATATATATATATATATATTTATATATATATCCTTTTCTTTTTCTGCCATTTATATTTCTACCATAAGAGTATATCATGACAGTTACAAGAGTCATCTTTAGTTTAGGAATTATTGAGGCTGTTTGTAACACTGACAGATGGGGAAACCTCGCGTAACTTATAATAGTCCGCAGGAGGTAACAAAAATAAGTTATAACCAGAGGCTCCCTAAGGCGGGAATCACACCAGCCGTGAGCCGATAGATGTAATAGTGTGGCTAGGAATATGACCTTGACCTTGAGCTACTTTCACCAATTTCGAACTCGTAGGAGATTTTCATCCCTACTACACACCTGAAAACATTTGTGATGATATCTTGAGCGGTTGCAAAGTTATCGTGGTATCAGACACACAGACTCTGACCTACTTACACCAATTTCGAACTCGTGATCGATTTCTTCCCTACTACCAGGTACGGAAATCTCACCTAACCTCAGTTAAGTTGGTAAGAGGTAACAAAAATAAGTTATAACTAGAGGCAACCCATAGGCAGGAATCACACCAGCCAAGAGCCATTACATATGTAGCGCAGCTGGGAATATGACTTTGACCATGACCTACTTTCACCAATTTCGAACTCATAGGAGATTTTTATGCCTACTACACTCCTGTAAACATTTGTGATGATATTTTGAGCGGTTGCAAAGTTATCGTGGAAATAGACACACAAACCTTGACCTACTTTCACCAGTTTCGAGCTTGGCATCGAATTTTTCCATGCTACACACCTGTAAAATTTTGTGGTGATATTTTCATTGATTGCAAAGTTATCGTGGTAACAGACACACAGACCTTGACCGACTTTCACCACTTTCGAGCTTGGTATTGACTTTTTGCCTGCTACACACCTGTAAAATCTTGTGGTGATATTTTGAGCGGTTATGAAGTTATCATGCTAACAGATACACAGACAGACACACAAAAAGACAAATTGTAAGCAATACCAGCTTCCCTAATGCGGCAGGTAAGTGCGTGTCCGAACTGCAGATGTTAGTTTAACAGTTACTTCATAATCATTGCCTATATTTTATATCTGGTAATTTTCTGGGCAAATGTTTCGGAGACATTAATGACAGGGTGGGTATTGAGGGTCATAACAAAATACCGAGACTAATAAAAAGCAGGGATGATCGAGGATCGTTGATGAAAAGGTAGAACTTTTGTTTCTGGAGCTCTGGTTTCCCCCTCAAAGGTGGTTTGACACTGGTGGTTTTTAATCATAAGTGTTGTCTCCACCACTGATCTGCATTAATTTTATGTGATCATAATGTTGATGACTTTACTAAGAAAATGTGTCATACAGTTAAGTCTTATTACATCTGGATGCATTTAATCAGCTCAATGGAAACTTTCCGAAATGAAAGACATCCATTTTTTTAACCCATTCATTTCCAACAGGTGCTGGAAAAAGACGCCCGTCAGTGCTGGCACTGATATGTCCGTCTATGAAGTGATTTTTAACTCCCATCCCATCCAGTGAAGAAAGGATGGGATGAACTTTATGAGATGGGCAACTTCAGACTGCAGTCCACTGGGTTCACGAACAAATCTGGCTGGAACCAAAGCAAAATAAAGCTCTGCTACTACTAATACAACTACTATAGCTACTACTGTTTCTACTCGTGCTGTTACAATTAATACTGCAACAATTACAACTAATACTAGTACTACTACTCGCACTACTACAGCTACTAATACTACTACTAATCAACATCATCATCATCATCATCATCATAAGTTGGTAAATAAAGAACTGTAATGTATTAGTGTTGTAATGAGGAGGGGTAGATTGAGATGGTTTGTGCATGTTGAGATGATCAAAGATGATAAATGGGTGTGGAAGGAGAGAAGTGTGACCGTCAGGGGTACGATTGCAAGAAGCAGACCTAAAAAGACCTGGGACGAGTTGTTGTTGTTGTTGAAATATTTTCCCCACAGCTCTGGTGGGGAACGGGCAAACAAGAGAGCCCGTCAGGGAAAATGGCAGGAAAAGCCCTCCAAAACAGAGCATAGCTGGGCCGACGATGGCAGGCAAGCACAGCTGATGGTCGTGGAGGGCAGGGCGGGACGTGCTGAGGTGGGCAGAGGCGCGGCGCCGAGTGGAAGGCGCCAATGAAGAACTGCAGGTGAAAAAACGGCCCGCCACTGCCCTCAACCCCCTTGCCCTTGGTGGAAAAGGGCCAGAAGCACTTGCCCAGCCCCACAGCAAATGGAGACCAAGCAGGGAGGCCTGGAAACGGTCGCAGGGAGGGCAGGCCCTGGTCCAGGTGGGCGGAGGGAGAAAACTGCTCTCGACCTCCTGGTGGGCAGGTCCTAGGCCATCGCCTTCTGGGTGGAAGGGACAGGCCAACTCTCCTCGGTGATGCTAGGAGGGCTGGTCCTGCCACGGACTGGAGTGGAGGTGTCAACGGGACGGGAGCTGGGCTGCGAGTCACCTGGGACAAGGATATAGGGTGTGACCTCAGTGATAAAGGACTGAATAGGGACGCTCCTAGAGATGGAAGAGCACAGAGAGCCACCATTAGGTGACCAAAGCCAATGAATGCAAGCATGTTCAGACCTTTATTAAAAATATAATGTGATAATAATGATCATCCTTCCAATAGGTCTACTACTACTTCTACTCCTACTCCTACTATTATTACTATTAAAAACCCTCCCACGCACATTTATGCAAATCGCATTCTTTGTGGTTTGGTACACAATTACACACTGACGCAAATCGTGTGAAAAAGCAGAAAAAGCACCGTCAAAAGAAAAGTTTTAGGCCGATTTGTGTCAAATTTGGACTCGTTCTAGCTGGCACATCCCTCTTCCAAGGCAAACACTTGGCAACACTGTAGAGCCTCCTAGGAGCCTGCCTGTAGCGAGAAACCTCAGTACCTCAGAAGGAGTCAGGCTGTAAGGCTGCATCATGCATGCTGTCCCTTTAACCCGTTAGCTTCGAAACACCCATATCTGGACATTCCTGAGTGCGTGGAATACACCCACATCTCGCCCAGACCTACTTCCCAAAGTGGGACAGATTGTAGGTCACAGCGACACCTGTCAGCCCCTTCTCACCATCTCCCATGTCAGTCACCTCCAGTCACGATGGAGAGTGGATGTAATGAGCAGTCACAGGAGTATCCTACCTCCAAGCATAGTGTCCCAATACATGTTATGTTCTATGTTATATTTTTATGGCTAGGAGAGTCTCAGTTATAAAAAATAAATAAAAAATAACTAAGAAATTATAATAAAAAAATCATTTCAGGTTCTTCAAATTTGTGTAATTTTCCTGAGGAAAATGAACTCGCGTCATTTACCTGAGGTAATGACCTGAGTTTGTAAAAAAAAAAATAATCATAAAAGAAAATGATAAAAAACCCTCGATGCACTTCCATAGCCAACCTCCTCTGTCACCATTCAATCGCTTACCACTGAGCTACCACTGCCCTTGGAAATGAGAGTCAGACATTCAAACCATAGTTTCCCATATGCCTTTCAGTGAAAAAAAAAAAAGTATAATGAGACTCTTCAACCATTTTGCAATTTACAGCTAGCTATTATCCCATGTACATTTATGCGTCTATATGACTTGACCATAACCCTGTAATCCATATCCATGCTTATTACATTCAGTACTGTACAAATTCAAATGAATGTGAGGAAGGCAGGAAATCTGAACCTTGAGCCCGCTCTATTGAAACCACCCATATATAAGCCACCACATATAATAATGACAGCACTTTAGCCAGCTGTTATCCTATCCATATGTATGTGTGCCTATATGACTTGAACATAACTCTTTCTTCCATATCCATGTCTTCTGTACTATACTGTACAATGTAAAAGGAATGCGTGGAATGCAGGAAATCTGAAACTTAACCATACTAAAGTGGAAATCCCGATGTATCACCCATAATATTTGAACACTAGGCTTCCTCGACCTCATCCGACAACAAATTGTTAGTCATCATCTATAATCACATCTCATGAGTATGGAAATAGATTTATTAGATAAGGGAAATAGGTGCAATTCACTCTGCACACTTGATTTCCGGCAGCCTCGCCTTCGTCCATTTATCCTTTACCCTCACCTGCCCTGTGGCGACCTGAGCGAGCCCCGTCTTTGTCTCTCCTCTCTCCCACCGGTGTTCTCTCTCTCTCTCTTTCTCTCTCTCTCTGGTGTTAACATACTTTACTTCATGATTTTTTCACAGTACACATCGGCCTCTTTATCAGTACACCTAATTCTCCCCTATGGTTTGTTTGCATATCCGTATCCACTTATTTTTCTTATATTATATATATATATATATATATATATATATATATATCAATCAATCAATCATTTCCTGTGGCACCCTCGGGGATGCATAGGGCCTCGATGAACTCACACCACCACATCCTATCTTGTGCTAACTCCTCAAGATCTCCCCAACACTCATCTCCAGCTTCCCGTCTCATTGTCCTCACCCACGTCTCTTTTGGCCTTCCTCTACCTCTCCTACCAAGTGCCACCCACCCTGGTGTACCTCGTACTATTCCCTGTCTCCTATACACATGTCCTAGCCACTTCCATCGTGAGAATCTAACATATTCATCGATCGGCTGCACTCCCGTTATTTCTCTAATTCTACTATTTGGTATCCTTTCCCACCACGTAACTCCTAATATTCTTCTAAGTGCTTTATTTTCAAACACCAAGAATTTATTTTCCATAGTCACTGTGCTGTAC
>NC_137003.1:16198703-16271203 GCF_032717465.1 Coenobita brevimanus | reverse complement strand
TAACGCTCTCGCCTAGCATCTGCTAAGACGGGGGTTCGCGCCTTGCTCGGGATGCGAAAAAGTTTCACTGACAAAGCGGGTGGTCACTGTCCTCCTTGAGCAAGAGGATGGGTGTGTGCGTGTGTGAAGGTCAAGGCTTTGCCCTTAGATCGGACTATATGAGCTCTCAGCTCTCTTCCTGGAGGGTAAAATGCCGATGATCACAAAACCATCACGTGATCCTGACCGACCCGGTGAATTACACACACACACACGACAAATTCTTAGTGTCACTAGCTATAGTCAAACCAGAATATGATGAGCTCTGAGGTGGGGCAGGTAAGAAAAGCGCATATGCCAAACATTTAAACCTTCAACTTTACATTGTCGAATGTTAAGATATCAACAACTTTATATTAGCTTGAAATACCCCATATATAATATATTATAAAAAAAATTCATAGTAACGATTTATTTTCTTTATAAGAATATAAACAACGACTCTATACAACATGTGACAACGTTGTTTAGACCACGCTGCAACGTTTCCGGTGACCTGCGTGTTTGGGTCAGTCACGGCCACTCATGTAACACCCACCATGGACTGTTTATAGCTTGTATTTTTATACAATAATAGCCGATAATAGCCTTAATGGAACCAAAAAGACTAAACGTAACAAAAGGACGGTAGCATATTTTTGGCGGAATTATCCCATTCAAAATATTATAGAAAACGTTGGATGCCGGGTGGTTTTGTTTTGGTAAAGATGTGGCAGCACTTTACTTAATCCACCTATCCACCCCAGAGCTCATCATATTCTGGTTTGACTATAGCTATCTTGTGAACATACCAGGGCATTTTAGCGAGCTATTATCAGGTGTACAGATATGTCGATGTGTTAGTGTGACTTGAACATCACCCTATCATTCATATCCATGCCATATCCATATCCACATATTGTTCTTATTTTCCATGGTCCACATCAGCCACCTACTTTATCAGTACACCCATTTCCCGATGTGGTTTACATTTGAATCGGCGTATTCAGTTTACTTTAGGGTCCGCTCTGAAGCTTCATTTTCCCTCACACTCGGTAAATATAGGATGCTTTATGTCACCAACTTCTCTAACTTCCGTTCACAACTTCGCCATTACCACGGCGTTTTAGAAAAAAAAAAAAAAAAAATGTTTGCCAGAGGATACACAGATATATGGCGAGTAAACTGATATATATTTCATGTTGTTTTGTAAGAGTTGAGTTTTGGCGAGATAGCTGCACAGGCAAAGGGTCCCTTTCAATTAAATACCGCACCCAACGGGTTAAATCACCATAATTCTCCCCCTCCCACCCGAGTCGAAGCCCCTATAGACTCAGTGTGATAATATATTATTTCTGAGCATATTTTGAAGTGACTTTGTCAATGAAACATAGATATATATCTTGAGAAGAAGTAGTGCCCATTATCAGTCATTAGGCCTAGCGGCAAGACGCGTGTTCACTGTAGCGAGGTTTCGCCACTCTACCTCCCCTGGCCCGTATGATGTGAGTAGAGAAGCCAGTGCCTAAACTGTAGAGTGTGTGAAAGCTGTAAAGGCTGGCTTTGTGATATGTTGGAACTAGCATGCGTTACATACGCCATAGCCATAGTGTAGAATGGGACAGGCATTACCTGTACGCCATAGTTGGGAAGGGATTATTGGAGGTGTTTGGGGATGGAATGTGATAGTGATATTGTATATGCGTATGAATTTGTGTGAAATATAAGGCCAACATGCTGCAAGTGTTTGTGAAGGAGTGTGGTGTGTGCCAATATACTGGTGCGTTGTAAATCTCGAGGCGAAGGTGTTGCATCAAGGTCACATTGTACTGTAATAAGGAACGTAAATAACTCTGGGGGTAGGGGTGGAATCATTGTTGTAGTCATGTATTTGCGTATGATTTAAAGTGAAGTGTACGTGAACTGAGCTGCAAGTGTTCATGAAGGGATGATTTAGGGTGCGTAGCGTATGTTAACGATACCTTAGCACCAGGCATGCGGGGACATAAAGACGCCTAGCAACCACGGATGTCATTGAACAGGTACTGTAACTTGCTAAGATATTTAGTGAGAACTTATACTTTATGCATAATGAATGTGAAATGTGCAGCGAGTGTTCGTGAAGGAATTTTGTGGGTGCATAGCGTAGGTTAGCGATACCTAGCAGTAGGTGTGCGGGGACGTAAGGACGCCTAGGAACCAATGACGGACATCATTGAACAGGTAGTGTAAATTGCTAAGATATTTAGTGAAAACTTATACTTTATGTACAGTGAACATGAAATGTGCAGCAAGTGTTCATATGAAATGTGCAGCAAGTGTTCGTGAAGGAATTCTGTGGGTGCGTAGCGTAGGTCAGCAATACCTTAGTGGCAGGTGTGCGGGGACGTAAGGCGATATAGCAACCACGGATGTCATTGAACAGGTACTGTCACTTGCTAAGACATTTAGTGAGAACTTATACTTCATGTACAATGAACATGAAATGTGCAGTGTTCGTGAAGGATTTTGTGGGTGCGTAATGTAGGTTAGCGATACCTTAGTGGCAGGTGTGTGAGGACATAAGGATGCCTGGCAACCACGTGCATCATGGAACGGGTACTTTAACTTGCTAAGATATTTGTTGATTATTTATGATTTATATAAAATGATTGTGATATGTATCACGAGTGTTCGTTGTGGGATATTGTGGGTGCGTAGCATCTATTAGTGATACCTTAGTGGCAGGTGTGCAGATGACATAAGGACGCCGGGCAACAACGGACATTAGTGGACAGGCACTGTACCTTGCTAAAACAATTGTTGAATATTTATGAGTTATAATAAAATGTTAGTGATATGTGTCACGAGTGCTCGTTAAGAGATAGAATCATGTGTTGGGGGAACCTTGGGGGAAGGAGGAAAAATATAAATTTATATATATATATATATATATATATATATATATATATATATATATATACATATATGTATAAGTATATATATATATATATATATATATATATATATATATATATATATATTGTTACATAGCCTATAATTTCATCATCCCTTGTATAATTCTAACTTATGATACAGTTTTGTTCATGATTGCATCATCCTTTGTATGATCCTAATGTACAGTATGCTGCATGTTTGTTCACGATTCGCCACGTGGCTTCCATAGTGACCAGGCTTGCATGTTCTACCTCACTCCCCCCTTCTCCCCTTATAGTAGAGTAAGTCGTTCTTTCTGTTGTTCAGAGCAGGATTGTCAACTCTTTGTCCCCTATGCCTTCATTTGCGCATCCTTCTTACAAGTTGAATCAAGCTCTGCCGACCCCTATATAATGAGCTCAGTCTCTGCATTAGTTGCCACTTAGATCTACTCCTCATTCTGTTCACATCTCTGTCCTCCCCTGTACAGTATAATATTATTTTTGTGAGTGCTCAGGAAGTCTCCAGCCATCTAGCTGCTGTATAATTTGAGTATAAGTGTTATTACGATTTTTCTTCTACTGTATAGCCTAAGGTGTTAATTCGTAAGCCTGGTAAAGTTTTTATGATTCATATTGGTTTCATACTGTCAGCCAGTATTAGTAATATTTTGTATCTGTAGTAATATTATATCTTGCTTAAACTGAGCATTATCCGGTTTTCTCATTTTATCAGGGCTGACTTAGATAAATTTGCTCTTGCTAAATTCGTGTTAATAGAGGCTATTGTAATTAACCATATATATAACCTGTTTTGCCATTACATTATCCTTATGAGTCCTGAATGTTTAGATGTTAGTTTGAGCATTAAACTTTAACTTGTAATTTTACCTAAGTCTTTTGTTTTGAACTTGGAACTTTGTGGGACAGTAGTGATTTTAGTATTCTCACTTGAAGTGTTCATTATCTCTCTCTGTTCCGTAACATTAATTTGGCGACCTCTTATCAGGATATTCAGGATATTATCATAAGAATATTGCTTGATATTTTGTGACTGTGATTTATTCATGATGCCTACAATTACTACTCTTGATGAAGCCAAAGATTTTTTGTCAAATGTGCAAACAGTGTATCATGTAGAAAACAGAACAAAGAATGAACTTAAGCTTGTTGCTCAACAATTGGGAATTGCTGTTCACTCTCATCATTCTAAAGATCAAATTGTTGACATGATTAATAAAAGCTTGTTTAATGTAACTCCTCCAGATGAGCAAACGCAGATTGAAATAGCTAAGTTTCAGTTAGCCCTGCAGGAGGCTCGTGCTAAGGAGGCTGAGTTTCAGACACGAGCTAAGGAGGCTGAGTTTCAGGCACGTACTAAGGAGGCTGAGTTTCGGGCACGTGCTAAGGAGGCTGAGTCTCAGGCTCGTATTCAGGAGGCACAGGCACAGGCTCAGGCACAAATTGAACTTGCTAGGATTCAAGCAGACCATGAGTATCGCATGAAACAAGGTGGAACTGGATCATCTAGCTCTGATGTTTTTGATGTGGCTAAAAATGTTAAACTTGTCCCTCCTTTTAATGAATCTGATTTAACAAAGTATTTTCAGTTGTTTGAGAGGGTAGCTACAGGTTTTAATTGGCCCAAAAAGTATTGGCCTGTACTCCTTCAAACTGTTCTCACCGGTAAAGCTCAAGTAACTTATGCATCTTTGCCTCAGGATCAATCTGATAATTATGATGTAGTTAAGAGCTTGATTCTTAAGGCCCATGAGCTTGTTCCTGAAGCCTATAGAGTAAAATATAGGACAACTTATAAGCAAGATAAGCAATCCCATGTTGAGTATGCAAAAATCAAAAAAGATCTGTTAGACCAGTGGTTAAATTCTAAGAATGTAAATTCTGATTTTGATAAATTTAAGCAGATGATTTTGCTGGAGGACTTCAAGAGGTGTATTAATAAAGATGTAAGCCTATATCTTGATGAGAAAAGAACAGATAATTTGTCTGATGCTGCAGTTTTAGCTGATGAATATGTTCTCACTCACAAGAGATATTCTAAAGAAAAAAGGAAAGCTGAGAGTAAGTACGTTGCCTCTACTCAGACTACAGGTAACAGGAAAGAGAATAAAGATGATGTTTCTCAGGAAGTAAATACCACCTCCACCTCTAGATTTCAGAAAAGTAAATGTACATATTGTAGTAAGCTTGGTCATACTACGGAGAAATGTTTCAGGAGACAGCGTGATGTGAACAAAAAGAAGTCTTTAACCCGTGCCGTCCCGAGGACGTACTTCCACGTCCTCACGTTTTGTCACAGCTAATCCCGAGGACGTACTTCAACGTCCTGCAATTGCAAGGTTCATAATTTCCACAATTTTCAATTTTCGCGAGTCATTTTTGGTACGTATACACGGGACACCTGCCTCAACAAGATGCCAGGCAGAGACAATGCCTTACCCAGCATGACCTCCTCCCCCCCCCCTGCATGCCCTTTTCTCAGCAATTCACCTGTTATCAGTGACCTGGCCAGTATAGCCATGTCATGCCACGGTACGAAATTCAGGGCCAGAGTGATTCCCCAATCAATGACAATGTGGAGGACAAACTTTACATAGCTTTAGAGGAAGAAACAGTTAGAAATGATGATCAGGTAATGTGGCAAAAAAAGGTCAGGTATTAGCGAGTGAAACAATGCTTATAAAGCCTATATTACTGCTTGAAAACCAATATACTTTTGTACTACATATAAATTCGTAACAGTAGATAAATAAATACCGTTTATGAGTGGTTTGAAATAGTTATCCTCCCATAGAACTCGTTTTCTTTGGTGCCAGCCTGATAGAAAACCCAGTAAAGTAAGGAGGCTCTCCTACCTGTAATGAGTATTTTAAACCTCAGGTGAGCGATTTCTCTATGAATTTTCGATGTTTCTCACCAAAAGCGAAAGTTTTAGCAAAAAAAAAAAAGGTCAAAAATTGCCCGGGATTGGGGGGTACCAGTGGTCAAAAAGTGGCCGGGACTGGGCGGGTTAAATATTCAGTCAATTGGTCTAGTGTCCACCCTTGAGAGTTCCCAGAATTCTTTAACCGAGTTAACTGAACCTGCTTTTAAGGGTAAATTAAATTCTCATGATGAAACTCCTCTTTTGAGCAGTAACGTGGGTGACACTCTCAAGAGTTCATGTGCTAATTTCCTGTCTGATGGTTTTGTCAGTCCTCTGGACAGTAATGACAGGAAATCAGTTAAAATATATCGTGATACAGGTGCTTGCCAATCCCTTATGCTGACCAGTGTTCTAGGCTCAAATGTTAATTCCTCTGATGAAACTGTAATCTTACAAGGTGTAGGGAATAATTACGTTTCTGTCCCTCTGTGCAGAGTGAATTTAGAGTCTGGTTTTGTTAATGGTTCCGTTATGGTTGGGTTGGTTGAGACATTCCCAATGTCAGGTGTAACTTTCTTACTTGGAAATGATATTGGTGGAAGTCAAGTGTGTCTAGCTCCTCAGTTGTCTAGTGAACCAGTGACTGCGACCCAGGACTGTGATGTCCCTGATGTGTTCTCTGCATGTGCGGTCACTAGGGCTAAGTCTAAAGTTACTGGTGACTTAGAGGGTAATGATGATGATGATGCTATCCTAGCTGACACTTTTCTTGCTAATTTGGACTACTTACCCTATGAGGCAGTACCCGTAGTGTTGATAATTTGTCTCGTCAAGAGTTGGTTGAGTTGCAGGTTGCTGACCCTGAGTTGAAAGGTCTAGCTAACTCTGCTTGCAGTGAGGAAGAGTCAGCTGGTGCTTCTGCTTGTTATTATATAAAGTCAGGATTACTTATGAGGAAGTGGAGACCCCCAACAGCATCAGCCGACTGTGAATGGGAGGTTGTACATCAAGTTGTCATCCCTCGTGTTTGTAGGCAGGATATCATTAGAGTGGTGCATGATTCCAGTTTGGCCGGACACCTTGGAGTGAGGAAGACTGTGGCACGCATTTTGAAACACTTCTACTGGCCAGGTATCTTCAGAGATGTTTCCTGGTATTGTAAGTCTTGTCACACCTGTCAAGTTGTGGGGAAGTGTAATCAGACCGAAAAGGTTGCACCTCTAGTTCCCATTCCTCCTTTTGAGGCGCCATTCACCCGTGTGTTGGTGGATATTGTGGGCCCTCTTCCTAAGACTTCTTCAGGATTTTCTTATGTGTTGACCCTGATTGATATGGCTACTCGTTATCCTGAAGCCATTCCACTTAGAAATATCTCAGCAAAGAACGTGGTTAAGGAAATGCTAGGGTTCTTCACCAAGTTTGGTCTGCCCAAGGAAGTACAGTCAGACCGGGAAGTAATTTCATATCAAATGTTTTCAAGCAGTCTCTGAAAGAGTTGGGCATCATCCAGATCACGTCTTCAGCTTACCATCCCCAGACCCAAGGAGCGCTGGAGAGATATCATCAAACACTCAAATCGATGCTCAGGAAATACTGTTTGGAACATCAGAAAGACTGGGATAAAGGTCTTCCATTCGTTGTATTTGCCGCAAGAGAATCTCCAAATGAATCACTGGGCTTCTCACCCTTTGAACTACTCTTTGGCCATGAAGTAAGAGGACCCCTTAAGCTACTCACGGAATGCTGGCTGTCGGAGGAAGATGACGTCAACCTACTGGAGTATGTGATGAAGTTCAAAGAACGGCTGTCCACTGCTTTAGAGCTGGCGAGAGAGAATTTAGGAGCTGCTCAGGAGAAGATGAAGACTTGGTATGATAATAAGTCCAGGTTACGCCACTTTTAGCCAGGAGATCAGGTTTTGATTCTGCTACCAGTGCATGGGCAACCTCTTCAAGCCAAGTTAAGTGGTCCTTATTTCGTGGAGAAGAAACTCAGTGATGTCAACTATGTCATCGCCACACCAGATCGTAGAAAGAACAAGCAACTTTGTCACATCAACATGCTAAAGTTATATCACAGGTGGGACGAAAATAACCTAGTCTGCACTGTAGCTGTTCTACCTGAGTCTGCAAGTAAAGCTCTCCCATGCAGTATGAGCCTGAGTGATAGTGTGGGGAAGAATCCTGATATCATGAATGATTTCCAGACTAAGCTTTCTCATCTAGCTCCCGAGGCAAGGCAGGAGTTTTCGGCATTACTACAGGAATACCCGCAATTGTTCCGTGAGACTCCAGGAAGAACCACTGTGTTGATGCATGATGTCGATGTTGGAGACACAAAGCCAATTAAACTGCCTCCATACCGTGTGAACCCAGTGAAAGTTCCTCTCATCTAGAAGGAGATTGGCTACCTGTCGGACCACAAGATGATTGAGCCCTGTCAGAGCGAGTGGAGTTCTCCTGTCACTCTAGTCCCTAAGCCAGGTGGGTCACAGCGGCTTTGCATCGACTATAGACGTGTTAATCAGATAACCAAAACAGACACCTACCCTCTCCCTCACGTGGAAGATTGCATAGACAAGATCGGAAAGGCTAAGTATATAAGTAAGTTTGATTTGTTAAAGGGATAATGGCAAGTACCTATGACTGAACGTGCTAGGAGATCTCATGTTTTGTAACACTAGGAAAGACTTTTGCATGTTCTGTAATGCCATATGGTATGAAGAATGCACCATCCACATTTCAAAAGCTCATGAATGTTGTAACAAAGGGTTTGGCAGGGTGTGTTGTTTATAATGATGATGTATTAATCTTCAGTGACAACTGGAAAGATCACCTATGCCATGTCAGTAAATTTCTTGAGCATTTGGTTCAGGCTAATCTTGTAGCTAATTTATCAAAGTGTGAGTTTGGTCAAGCTAAATTTCAGTACCTTGGGTACGTAATTGGTGATGGACACATTGCATCACCAGGAGCTATGGTTCAGGTTATAAGTGATCTTCCCAGACCTAAAAGTAGGAAAGGGCTACGAAGATTTTTGGGAATGGTAGGTTATTACAGGAGATTTGTTTTTAACTTTTCAATTCTTGTATCACCACTTACAGACCTACTGAAAAAGGGAGTTAAATTTGTCTTGACCGCTAACTGTGAATCCTCTTTCAGCAAACTTAAAGCTATCCTATTAAGTCAGCCAGTGCTCACTTCTTCAAATTTTGCAAAGCCTTTTAAAATGGCTTTTGACGCAAGTGATACAGAAGCTGGGGCTGTTTTGCTGCAAGAGGATGATCAGGGTATTGAACACCCTGTATCTTATTACAGTAAGAAATTCACTCCACCTCAAAAGAACTACTCAGCTATTGAGAAAGAGCTTTTGGTCTTAATTTTGGGTTTACAGCATTTTTTATTTTATTTGTGTTTTGGTTTTGACCCCATAGTCATTTATACCGATCATAACCCACTGAAATTCCTTAGTAAGTTTAAAGATAAAAATCAGAGATTGGCAAGATGGAGTCTACTTCTTCAGGAGTATTCATTAGACATACAACATTTCAAGGGGAAAGAAAATGTTATTGCAGATTGCTTATCTAGACTTTAGACAGATTGTTTTAGAGTAATAAGAAATTTTCTTTGTAAGTTTCTTTTTCTTTGTGGGGAGGTGTTACATAGCCTATGATTTCATCATCCCTTGTATAATTCTAACTTATGATACAGTTTTGTTCAAGATTGCATCATCCTTTGTATGATCCTAATGTACAGTATGCTGCATGTTTGTTCACGATTCGCCACGTGGCTTCCATAGTGACCAGGCTTGCATGTTCTACCTCACTCCCCCCTTCTCCCCTTATAGTAGAGTAAGTCGTTCTTTCTGTTGTTCAGAGCAGGATTGTCAACTCTTTGTCCCCTATACCTTCATTTGTGCTTCCTTCTTACAAGTTGAATCAAGCTCTGCCGACCCCTATATAATGAGCTCAGTCTCTGCATTAGTTGCCACTTAGATCTACTCCTCATTCTGTTTACATCTCTGTCCTCCCCTGTACAGTACATTATTATTTTTGTGAGTGCTCAGGAAGTCTCCAGCCATCTAGCTGCTGTATAATTTGAGTATAAGTGTTATTACGATTTTTCTTGTATAGCCTAAGGTGTTAATTCGTAAGCCTGGTAAAGTTTTTATGATTCATATTGCTGTCAGCCAGTATAAGTAATATTTTGTATCTGTAGTAATATTATATCTTGCTTAAACTGAGAATTATCCGGTTTTCTCATTTTATCAGGGCTGACTTAGATAAATTTGCTCTTGCTAAATTCGTGTTAATAGAGGCTATTGCAATTAACCATATATATAACCTGTTTTGCCATTACATTATCCTTATGAGTCCTGAATGTTTAGATGTTAGTTTGAGCATTAAACTTTAACTTGTAAAATTACATAAGTCTTTTGTTTTGAACCTGGAACTTTGTGGGACAGTAGTGATTTTAGTATTCTCACTTGAAGTATTCATTATCTCTCTCTGTTCCGTAACATTAATTTGGCGACCTCTTATCAGGATATTCAGGATATTATCATAAGGATATTGCTTGATATTTTGTGACTGTGATTTATTCATGATGTCTACAATTACTACTCTTGATGAAGCCAAAGATTTTTGTCAAATGTGCAAACAGTGTATCATGTAGAAAACAGAACAAAGAATGAACTTAAGCTTGTTGCTCAACAATTGGGAATTGCTGTTCACTCTCATCATTCTAAAGATCAAATTGTTGACATGATTAATAAAAGCTTGTTTAATGTAACTCCTCCAGATGAGCAAACGCAGATTGAAATAGCTAAGTTTCAGTTAGCCCTGCAGGAGGCTCTTGCTAAGGAGGCTGAGTTTCATGCACGTGCTAAGGAGGCTGAGTTTCATGCACGTGCTAAGGAGGCTGAGTTTCAGGCACGTGCTAAGGAGGCTGAGTTTCAGGCACGTGCTAAGGAGGCTGAGTCTCAGGCTCGTATTCAGGAGGCACAGGCACAGGCTCAGGCACAAATTGAACTTGCTAGGATTCAAGCAGACCATGAGTATCGCATGAAACAAGGTGGAACTGGATCATCTAGCTCTAATGATTTTGATGTGGCTAAAAATGTTAAACTTGTCCCTCCTTTTAATGAATCTGATTTAACAAAGTATTTTCAGTTGTTTGAGAGGGTAGCTACAGGTTTTAATTGGCCCAAAAAGTATTGGCCTGTACTCCTTCAAACTGTTCTCATCGGTAAAGCTCAAGTAACTTATGCATCTTTGCCTCAGGATCAATCTGATAATTATGATGTAGTTAAGAGCTTGATTCTTAAGGCCCATGAGCTTGTTCCTGAAGCCTATAGAGTAAAATATAGGACAACTTATAAGCAAGATAAGCAATCCCATGTTGAGTATGCAAAAATCAAAAAAGATCTGTTAGACCAGTGGTTAAATTCTAAGAATGTAAATTCTGATTTTGATAAATTTAAGCAGATGATTTTGCTGGAGGACTTCAAAAGGTGTATTAATAAAGATGTAAGCCTATATCTTGATGAGAAAAGAACAGATAATTTGTCTGATGCTGCAGTTTTAGCTGATGAATATGTTCTCACTCACAAGAGATATTCTAAAGAAAAAAGGAAAGCTGAGAGTAAGTACGTTGCCTCTACTCAGACTACAGGTAACAGGAAAGAGAATAAAGATGATGTTTCTCAGGAAGTAAATACCACCTCCACCTCTAGATTTCAGAAAAGTAAATGTACATATTGTAGTAAGCTTGGTCATACTACGGAGAAATGTTTCAGGAGACAGCGTGATGTGAACAAAAAGAAGTCTTTAAATATTCAGTCAATTGGTCTAGTGTCCACCCTTGAGAGTTCCCAGAATTCTTTAACCGAGTTAACTGAACCTGCTTTGAAGGGTAAATTAAATTCTCATGATGAAACTCCTCTTTTGAGCAGTAACGTGGGTGACACTCTCAAGAGTTCATGTGCTAATTTCCTGTCTGATGGTTTTGTCAGTCCTCTGGACAGTAATGACAGGAAATCAGTTAAAATATATCGTGATACAGGTGCTTGGCAATCCCTTATGCTGACCAGTGTTCTAGGCTCAAATGTTAATTCCTCTGATGAAACTGTAATCTTACAAGGTGTAGGGAATAATTACGTTTCTGTCCCTCTGTGCAGAGTGAATTTAGAGTCTGGTTTTGTTAATGGTTCCGTTATGGTTGGGTTGGTTGAGACATTCCCAATGTCAGGTGTAACTTTCTTACTTGGAAATGATATTGGTGGAAGTCAAGTGTGTCTAGCTCCTCAGTTGTCTAGTGAACCAGTGACTGCGACCCAGGACTGTGATGTCCCTGATGTGTTCTCTGCATGTGCGGTCACTAGGGCTAAGTCTAAAGTTACTGGTGACTTAGAGGGTAATGATGATGATGATGCTATCCTAGCTGACACTTTTCTTGCTAATTTGGAGTACTTACCCTATGAGGCAGTACCCCGTAGTGTTGATAATTTGTCTCGTCAAGAGTTGGTTGAGTTGCAGGTTGCTGACCCTGAGTTGAAAGGTCTAGCTAACTCTGCTTGCAGTGAGGAAGAGTCAGCTGGTGCTTCTGCTTGTTATTATATAAAGTCAGGATTACTTATGAGGAAGTGGAGACCCCCAACAGCATCAGCCGACTGTGAATGGGAGGTTGTACATCAAGTTGTCATCCCTCGTGTTTGTAGGCAGGATATCATTAGAGTGGTGCATGATTCCAGTTTGGCCGGACACCTTGGAGTGAGGAAGACTGTGGCACGCATTTTGAAACACTTCTACTGGCCAGGTATCTTCAGAGATGTTTCCTGGTATTGTAAGTCTTGTCACACCTGTCAAGTTGTGGGGAAGTGTAATCAGACCGAAAAGGTTGCACCTCTAGTTCCCATTCCTCCTTTTGAGGCGCCATTCACCCGTGTGTTGGTGGATATTGTGGGCCCTCTTCCTAAGACTTCTTCAGGATTTTCTTATGTGTTGACCCTGATTGATATGGCTACTCGTTATCCTGAAGCCATTCCACTTAGAAATATCTCAGCAAAGAACGTGGTTAAGGAAATGCTAGGGTTCTTCACCAAGTTTGGTCTGCCCAAGGAAGTACAGTCAGACCGGGGAAGTAATTTCATATCAAATGTTTTCAAGCAGTCTCTGAAAGAGTTGGGCATCATCCAGATCACGTCTTCAGCTTACCATCCCCAGACCCAAGGAGCGCTGGAGAGATATCATCAAACACTCAAATCGATGCTCAGGAAATACTGTTTGGAACATCAGAAAGACTGGGATAAAGGTCTTCCATTCGTTGTATTTGCCGCAAGAGAATCTCCAAATGAATCACTGGGCTTCTCACCCTTTGAACTACTCTTTGGCCATGAAGTAAGAGGACCCCTTAAGCTACTCACGGAATGCTGGCTGTCGGAGGAAGATGACGTCAACCTACTGGAGTATGTGATGAAGTTCAAAGAACGGCTGTCCACTGCTTTAGAGCTGGCGAGAGAGAATTTAGGAGCTGCTCAGGAGAAGATGAAGACTTGGTATGATAATAAGTCCAGGTTACGCCACTTTTAGCCAGGAGATCAGGTTTTGATTCTGCTACCAGTGCATGGGCAACCTCTTCAAGCCAAGTTTAGTGGTCCTTATTTCGTGGAGAAGAAACTCAGTGATGTCAACTATGTCATCGCCACACCAGATCGTAGAAAGAACAAGCAACTTTGTCACATCAACATGCTAAAGTTATATCACAGGTGGGACGAAAATAACCTAGTCTGCACTGTAGCTGTTCTACCTGAGTCTGCAAGTAAAGCTCTCCCATGCAGTATGAGCCTGAGTGATAGTGTGGGGAAGAATCCTGATATCATGAATGATTTCCAGACTAAGCTTTCTCATCTAGCTCCCGAGGCAAGGCAGGAGTTTTCGGCATTACTACAGGAATACCCGCAATTGTTCCGTGAGACTCCAGGAAGAACCACTGTGTTGATGCATGATGTCGATGTTGGAGACACAAAGCCAATTAAACTGCCTCCATACCGTGTGAACCCAGTGAAAGTTCCTCTCATCTAGAAGGAGATTGGCTACCTGTCGGACCACAAGATGATTGAGCCCTGTCAGAGCGAGTGGAGTTCTCCTGTCACTCTAGTCCCTAAGCCAGGTGGGTCACAGCGGCTTTGCATCGACTATAGACGTGTTAATCAGATAACCAAAACAGACACCTACCCTCTCCCTCACGTGGAAGATTGCATAGACAAGATCGGAAAGGCTAAGTATATAAGTAAGTTTGATTTGTTAAAGGGATAATGGCAAGTACCTATGACTGAACGTGCTAGGGAGATCTCATGTTTTGTAACACTAGGAAAGACTTTTGCATGTTCTGTAATGCCATATGGTATGAAGAATGCACCATCCACATTTCAAAAGCTCATGAATGTTGTAACAAAGGGTTTGGCAGGGTGTGTTGTTTATAATGATGATGTATTAATCTTCAGTGACAACTGGAAAGATCACCTATGCCATGTCAGTAAATTTCTTGAGCATTTGGTTCAGGCTAATCTTGTAGCTAATTTATCAAAGTGTGAGTTTGGTCAAGCTAAATTTCAGTACCTTGGGTACGTAATTGGTGATGGACACATTGCATCACCAGGAGCTATGGTTCAGGTTATAAGTGATCTTCCCAGACCTAAAAGTAGGAAAGGGCTACGAAGATTTTTGGGAATGGTAGGTTATTACAGGAGATTTGTTTTTAACTTTTCAATTCTTGTATCACCACTTACAGACCTACTGAAAAAGGGAGTTAAATTTGTCTTGACCGCTAACTGTGAATCCTCTTTCAGCAAACTTAAAGCTATCCTATTAAGTCAGCCAGTGCTCACTTCTTCAAATTTTGCAAAGCCTTTTAAAATGGCTTTTGACGCAAGTGATACAGAAGCTGGGGCTGTTTTGCTGCAAGAGGATGATCAGGGTATTGAACACCCTGTATCTTATTACAGTAAGAAATTCACTCCACCTCAAAAGAACTACTCAGCTATTGAGAAAGAGCTTTTGGTCTTAATTTTGGGTTTACAGCATTTTTTATTTTATTTGTGTTTTGGTTTTGACCCCATAGTCATTTATACCGATCATAACCCACTGAAATTCCTTAGTAAGTTTAAAGATAAAAATCAGAGATTGGCAAGATGGAGTCTACTTCTTCAGGAGTATTCATTAGACATACAACATTTCAAGGGGAAAGAAAATGTTATTGCAGATTGCTTATCTAGACTTTAGACAGATTGTTTTAGAGTAATAAGAAATTTTCTTTGTAAGTTTCTTTTTCTTTGTGGGGAGGTGTTACATAGCCTATGATTTCATCATCCCTTGTATAATTCTAACTTATGATACAGTTTTGTTCAAGATTGCATCATCCTTTGTATGATCCTAATGTACAGTATGCTGCATGTTTGTTCACGATTCGCCACGTGGCTTCCATAGTGACCAGGCTTGCATGTTCTACCTCACTCCCCCCTTCTCCCCTTATAGTAGAGTAAGTCGTTCTTTCTGTTGTTCAGAGCAGGATTGTCAACTCTTTGTCCCCTATACCTTCATTTGTGCTTCCTTCTTACAAGTTGAATCAAGCTCTGCCGACCCCTATATAATGAGCTCAGTCTCTGCATTAGTTGCCACTTAGATCTACTCCTCATTCTGTTTACATCTCTGTCCTCCCCTGTACAGTACATTATTATTTTTGTGAGTGCTCAGGAAGTCTCCAGCCATCTAGCTGCTGTATAATTTGAGTATAAGTGTTATTACGATTTTTCTTGTATAGCCTAAGGTGTTAATTCGTAAGCCTGGTAAAGTTTTTATGATTCATATTGCTGTCAGCCAGTATAAGTAATATTTTGTATCTGTAGTAATATTATATCTTGCTTAAACTGAGAATTATCCGGTTTTCTCATTTTATCAGGGCTGACTTAGATAAATTTGCTCTTGCTAAATTCGTGTTAATAGAGGCTATTGCAATTAACCATATATATAACCTGTTTTGCCATTACATTATCCTTATGAGTCCTGAATGTTTAGATGTTAGTTTGAGCATTAAACTTTAACTTGTAAAATTACATAAGTCTTTTGTTTTGAACCTGGAACTTTGTGGGACAGTAGTGATTTTAGTATTCTCACTTGAAGTATTCATTATCTCTCTCTGTTCCGTAACATTAATTTGGCGACCTCTTATCAGGATATTCAGGATATTATCATAAGGATATTGCTTGATATTTTGTGACTGTGATTTATTCATGATGTCTACAATTACTACTCTTGATGAAGCCAAAGATTTTTTGTCAAATGTGCAAACAGTGTATCATGTAGAAAACAGAACAAAGAATGAACTTAAGCTTGTTGCTCAACAATTGGGAATTGCTGTTCACTCTCATCATTCTAAAGATCAAATTGTTGACATGATTAATAAAAGCTTGTTTAATGTAACTCCTCCAGATGAGCAAACGCAGATTGAAATAGCTAAGTTTCAGTTAGCCCTGCAGGAGGCTCTTGCTAAGGAGGCTGAGTTTCATGCACGTGCTAAGGAGGCTGAGTTTCATGCACGTGCTAAGGAGGCTGAGTTTCAGGCACGTGCTAAGGAGGCTGAGTTTCAGGCACGTGCTAAGGAGGCTGAGTCTCAGGCTCGTATTCAGGAGGCACAGGCACAGGCTCAGGCACAAATTGAACTTGCTAGGATTCAAGCAGACCATGAGTATCGCATGAAACAAGGTGGAACTGGATCATCTAGCTCTAATGATTTTGATGTGGCTAAAAATGTTAAACTTGTCCCTCCTTTTAATGAATCTGATTTAACAAAGTATTTTCAGTTGTTTGAGAGGGTAGCTACAGGTTTTAATTGGCCCAAAAAGTATTGGCCTGTACTCCTTCAAACTGTTCTCATCGGTAAAGCTCAAGTAACTTATGCATCTTTGCCTCAGGATCAATCTGATAATTATGATGTAGTTAAGAGCTTGATTCTTAAGGCCCATGAGCTTGTTCCTGAAGCCTATAGAGTAAAATATAGGACAACTTATAAGCAAGATAAGCAATCCCATGTTGAGTATGCAAAAATCAAAAGATCTGTTAGACCAGTGGTTAAATTCTAAGAATGTAAATTCTGATTTTGATAAATTTAAGCAGATGATTTTGCTGGAGGACTTCAAAAGGTGTATTAATAAAGATGTAAGCCTATATCTTGATGAGAAAAGAACAGATAATTTGTCTGATGCTGCAGTTTTAGCTGATGAATATGTTCTCACTCACAAGAGATATTCTAAAGAAAAAAGGAAAGCTGAGAGTAAGTACGTTGCCTCTACTCAGACTACAGGTAACAGGAAAGAGAATAAAGATGATGTTTCTCAGGAAGTAAATACCACCTCCACCTCTAGATTTCAGAAAAGTAAATGTACATATTGTAGTAAGCTTGGTCATACTACGGAGAAATGTTTCAGGAGACAGCGTGATGTGAACAAAAAGAAGTCTTTAAATATTCAGTCAATTGGTCTAGTGTCCACCCTTGAGAGTTCCCAGAATTCTTTAACCGAGTTAACTGAACCTGCTTTGAAGGGTAAATTAAATTCTCATGATGAAACTCCTCTTTTGAGCAGTAACGTGGGTGACACTCTCAAGAGTTCATGTGCTAATTTCCTGTCTGATGGTTTTGTCAGTCCTCTGGACAGTAATGACAGGAAATCAGTTAAAATATATCGTGATACAGGTGCTTGGCAATCCCTTATGCTGACCAGTGTTCTAGGCTCAAATGTTAATTCCTCTGATGAAACTGTAATCTTACAAGGTGTAGGGAATAATTACGTTTCTGTCCCTCTGTGCAGAGTGAATTTAGAGTCTGGTTTTGTTAATGGTTCCGTTATGGTTGGGTTGGTTGAGACATTCCCAATGTCAGGTGTAACTTTCTTACTTGGAAATGATATTGGTGGAAGTCAAGTGTGTCTAGCTCCTCAGTTGTCTAGTGAACCAGTGACTGCGACCCAGGACTGTGATGTCCCTGATGTGTTCTCTGCATGTGCGGTCACTAGGGCTAAGTCTAAAGTTACTGGTGACTTAGAGGGTAATGATGATGATGATGCTATCCTAGCTGACACTTTTCTTGCTAATTTGGAGTACTTACCCTATGAGGCAGTACCCCGTAGTGTTGATAATTTGTCTCGTCAAGAGTTGGTTGAGTTGCAGGTTGCTGACCCTGAGTTGAAAGGTCTAGCTAACTCTGCTTGCAGTGAGGAAGAGTCAGCTGGTGCTTCTGCTTGTTATTATATAAAGTCAGGATTACTTATGAGGAAGTGGAGACCCCCAACAGCATCAGCCGACTGTGAATGGGAGGTTGTACATCAAGTTGTCATCCCTCGTGTTTGTAGGCAGGATATCATTAGAGTGGTGCATGATTCCAGTTTGGCCGGACACCTTGGAGTGAGGAAGACTGTGGCACGCATTTTGAAACACTTCTACTGGCCAGGTATCTTCAGAGATGTTTCCTGGTATTGTAAGTCTTGTCACACCTGTCAAGTTGTGGGGAAGTGTAATCAGACCGAAAAGGTTGCACCTCTAGTTCCCATTCCTCCTTTTGAGGCGCCATTCACCCGTGTGTTGGTGGATATTGTGGGCCCTCTTCCTAAGACTTCTTCAGCATTTTCTTATGTGTTGACCCTGATTGATATGGCTACTCGTTATCCTGAAGCCATTCCACTTAGAAATATCTCAGCAAAGAACGTGGTTAAGGAAATGCTAGGGTTCTTCACCAAGTTTGGTCTGCCCAAGGAAGTACAGTCAGACCGGGAAGTAATTTCATATCAAATGTTTTCAAGCAGTCTCTGAAAGAGTTGGGCATCATCCAGATCACGTCTTCAGCTTACCATCCCCAGACCCAAGGAGCGCTGGAGAGATATCATCAAACACTCAAATCGATGCTCAGGAAATACTGTTTGGAACATCAGAAAGACTGGGATAAAGGTCTTCCATTCGTTGTATTTGCCGCAAGAGAATCTCCAAATGAATCACTGGGCTTCTCACCCTTTGAACTACTCTTTGGCCATGAAGTAAGAGGACCCCTTAAGCTACTCACGGAATGCTGGCTGTCGGAGGAAGATGACGTCAACCTACTGGAGTATGTGATGAAGTTCAAAGAACGGCTGTCCACTGCTTTAGAGCTGGCGAGAGAGAATTTAGGAGCTGCTCAGGAGAAGATGAAGACTTGGTATGATAATAAGTCCAGGTTACGCCACTTTTAGCCAGGAGATCAGGTTTTGATTCTGCTACCAGTGCATGGGCAACCTCTTCAAGCCAAGTTTAGTGGTCCTTATTTCGTGGAGAAGAAACTCAGTGATGTCAACTATGTCATCGCCACACCAGATCGTAGAAAGAACAAGCAACTTTGTCACATCAACATGCTAAAGTTATATCACAGGTGGGACGAAAATAACCTAGTCTGCACTGTAGCTGTTCTACCTGAGTCTGCAAGTAAAGCTCTCCCATGCAGTATGAGCCTGAGTGATAGTGTGGGGAAGAATCCTGATATCATGAATGATTTCCAGACTAAGCTTTCTCATCTAGCTCCCGAGGCAAGGCAGGAGTTTTCGGCATTACTACAGGAATACCCGCAATTGTTCCGTGAGACTCCAGGAAGAACCACTGTGTTGATGCATGATGTCGATGTTGGAGACACAAAGCCAATTAAACTGCCTCCATACCGTGTGAACCCAGTGAAAGTTCCTCTCATCTAGAAGGAGATTGGCTACCTGTCGGACCACAAGATGATTGAGCCCTGTCAGAGCGAGTGGAGTTCTCCTGTCACTCTAGTCCCTAAGCCAGGTGGGTCACAGCGGCTTTGCATCGACTATAGACGTGTTAATCAGATAACCAAAACAGACACCTACCCTCTCCCTCACGTGGAAGATTGCATAGACAAGATCGGAAAGGCTAAGTATATAAGTAAGTTTGATTTGTTAAAGGGATAATGGCAAGTACCTATGACTGAACGTGCTAGGGAGATCTCATGTTTTGTAACACTAGGAAAGACTTTTGCATGTTCTGTAATGCCATATGGTATGAAGAATGCACCATCCACATTTCAAAAGCTCATGAATGTTGTAACAAAGGGTTTGGCAGGGTGTGTTGTTTATAATGATGATGTATTAATCTTCAGTGACAACTGGAAAGATCACCTATGCCATGTCAGTAAATTTCTTGAGCATTTGGTTCAGGCTAATCTTGTAGCTAATTTATCAAAGTGTGAGTTTGGTCAAGCTAAATTTCAGTACCTTGGGTACGTAATTGGTGATGGACACATTGCATCACCAGGAGCTATGGTTCAGGTTATAAGTGATCTTCCCAGACCTAAAAGTAGGAAAGGGCTACGAAGATTTTTGGGAATGGTAGGTTATTACAGGAGATTTGTTTTTAACTTTTCAATTCTTGTATCACCACTTACAGACCTACTGAAAAAGGGAGTTAAATTTGTCTTGACCGCTAACTGTGAATCCTCTTTCAGCAAACTTAAAGCTATCCTATTAAGTCAGCCAGTGCTCACTTCTTCAAATTTTGCAAAGCCTTTTAAAATGGCTTTTGACGCAAGTGATACAGAAGCTGGGGCTGTTTTGCTGCAAGAGGATGATCAGGGTATTGAACACCCTGTATCTTATTACAGTAAGAAATTCACTCCACCTCAAAAGAACTACTCAGCTATTGAGAAAGAGCTTTTGGTCTTAATTTTGGGTTTACAGCATTTTTTATTTTATTTGTGTTTTGGTTTTGACCCCATAGTCATTTATACCGATCATAACCCACTGAAATTCCTTAGTAAGTTTAAAGATAAAAATCAGAGATTGGCAAGATGGAGTCTACTTCTTCAGGAGTATTCATTAGACATACAACATTTCAAGGGGAAAGAAAATGTTATTGCAGATTGCTTATCTAGACTTTAGACAGATTGTTTTAGAGTAATAAGAAATTTCCTTTGTAAGTTTCTTTTTCTTTGTGGGGAGGTGTTACATAGCCTATGATTTCATCATCCCTTGTATAATTCTAACTTATGATACAGTTTTGTTCAAGATTGCATCATCCTTTGTATGATCCTAATGTACAGTATGCTGCATGTTTGTTCACGATTCGCCACGTGGCTTCCATAGTGACCAGGCTTGCATGTTCTACCTCACTCCCCCCTTCTCCCCTTATAGTAGAGTAAGTCGTTCTTTCTGTTGTTCAGAGCAGGATTGTCAACTCTTTGTCCCCTATACCTTCATTTGTGCTTCCTTCTTACAAGTTGAATCAAGCTCTGCCGACCCCTATATAATGAGCTCAGTCTCTGCATTAGTTGCCACTTAGATCTACTCCTCATTCTGTTTACATCTCTGTCCTCCCCTGTACAGTACATTATTATTTTTGTGAGTGCTCAGGAAGTCTCCAGCCATCTAGCTGCTGTATAATTTGAGTATAAGTGTTATTACGATTTTTCTTGTATAGCCTAAGGTGTTAATTCGTAAGCCTGGTAAAGTTTTTATGATTCATATTGCTGTCAGCCAGTATAAGTAATATTTTGTATCTGTAGTAATATTATATCTTGCTTAAACTGAGAATTATCCGGTTTTCTCATTTTATCAGGGCTGACTTAGATAAATTTGCTCTTGCTAAATTCGTGTTAATAGAGGCTATTGCAATTAACCATATATATAACCTGTTTTGCCATTACATTATCCTTATGAGTCCTGAATGTTTAGATGTTAGTTTGAGCATTAAACTTTAACTTGTAAAATTACATAAGTCTTTTGTTTTGAACCTGGAACTTTGTGGGACAGTAGTGATTTTAGTATTCTCACTTGAAGTATTCATTATCTCTCTCTGTTCCGTAATATTAATTTGGCGACCTCTTATCAGGATATTCAGGATATTATCATAAGGATATTGCTTGATATTTTGTGACTGTGATTTATTCATGATGTCTGCAATTACTACTCTTGATGAAGCCAAAGATTTTTTGTCAAATGTGCAAACAGTGTATCATGTAGAAAACAGAACAAAGAATGAACTTAAGCTTATTGCTCAACAATTGGGAATTGCTGTTCACTCTCATCATTCTAAAGATCAAATTGTTGACATGATTAATAAAAGCTTGTTTAATGTAACTCCTCCAGATGAGCAAACGCAGATTGAAATAGCTAAGTTTCAGTTAGCCCTGCAGGAGGCTCTTGCTAAGGAGGCTGAGTTTCAGGCACGTGCTAAGGAGGCTGAGTTTCAGGCACGTGCTAAGGAGGCTGAGTTTCAGGCACGTGCTAAGGAGGCTGAGTTTCAGGCACGTGCTAAGGAGGCTGAGTCTCAGGCTCGTATTCAGGAGGCACAGGCACAGGCTCAGGCACAAATTGAACTTGCTAGGATTCAAGCAGACCATGAGTATCGCATGAAACAAGGTGGAACTGGATCATCTAGCTCTAATGATTTTGATGTGGCTAAAAATGTTAAACTTGTCCCTCCTTTTAATGAATCTGATTTAACAAAGTATTTTCAGTTGTTTGAGAGGGTAGCTACAGGTTTTAATTGGCCCAAAAAGTATTGGCCTGTACTCCTTCAAACTGTTCTCATCGGTAAAGCTCAAGTAACTTATGCATCTTTGCCTCAGGATCAATCTGATAATTATGATGTAGTTAAGAGCTTGATTCTTAAGGCCCATGAGCTTGTTCCTGAAGCCTATAGAGTAAAATATAGGACAACTTATAAGCAAGATAAGCAATCCCATGTTGAGTATGCAAAAATCAAAAAAGATCTGTTAGACCAGTGGTTAAATTCTAAGAATGTAAATTCTGATTTTGATAAATTTAAGCAGATGATTTTGCTGGAGGACTTCAAAAGGTGTATTAATAAAGATGTAAGCCTATATCTTGATGAGAAAAGAACAGATAATTTGTCTGATGCTGCAGTTTTAGCTGATGAATATGTTCTCACTCACAAGAGATACTCTAAAGAAAAAAGGAAAGCTGAGAGTAAGTACGTTGCCTCTACTCAGAGTACAGGTAACAGGAAAGAGAATAAAGATGATGTTTCTCAGGAAGTAAATACCACTTCCACCTCTAGATTTCAGAAAAGTAAATGTACATATTGTAGTAACCTTGGTCATACTACGGAGAAATGTTTCAGGAGACAGCGTGATGTGAACAAAAAGAAGTCTTTAAATATTCAGTCAATTGGTCTAGTGTCCACCCTTGAGAGTTCCCAGAATTCTTTAACCGAGTTAACTGAACCTGCTTTGAAGGGTAAATTAAATCCTCATGATGAAGCTCCTCTTTTGAGCAGTAACGTGGGTGACACTCTCAAGAGTTCATATGCTAATTTCCTGTCTGATGGTTTTGTCAGTCCTCTGGACAGTAATGACAGGAAATCAGTTAAAATATATCGTGATACAGGTGCTTGGCAATCCCTTATGCTGACCAGTGTTCTAGGCTCAAATGTTAATTCCTCTGATGAAACTGTAATCTTACAAGGTGTAGGGAATAATTACGTTTCTGTCCCTCTGTGCAGAGTGAATTTAGAGTCTGGTTTTGTTAATGGTTCCGTTATGGTTGGGTTGGTTGAGACATTCCCAATGTCAGGTGTAACTTTCTTACTTGGAAATGATATTGGTGGAAGTCAAGTGTGTCTAGCTCCTCAGTTGTCTAGTGAACCAGTGACTGCGACCCAGGACTGTGATGTCCCTGATGTGTTCTCTGCATGTGCGGTCACTAGGGCTAAGTCTAAAGTTACTGGTGACTTAGAGGGTAATGATGATGATGATGCTATCCTAGCTGACACTTTTCTTGCTAATTTGGACTACTTACCCTATGAGGCAGTACCCCGTAGTGTTGATAATTTGTCTCGTCAAGAGTTGGTTGAGTTGCAGGTTGCTGACCCTGAGTTGAAAGGTCTAGCTAACTCTGCTTGCAGTGAGGAAGAGTCAGCTGGTGCTTCTGCTTGTTATTATATAAAGTCAGGAGTACTTATGAGGAAGTGGAGACCCCCAACAGCATCAGCCGACTGTGAATGGGAGGTTGTACATCAAGTTGTCATCCCTCGTGTTTGTAGGCAGGATATCATTAGAGTGGTGCATGATTCCAGTTTGGCCGGACACCTTGGAGTGAGGAAGACTGTGGCACGCATTTTGAAACACTTCTACTGGCCAGGTATCTTCAGAGATGTTTCCTGGTATTGTAAGTCTTGTCACACCTGTCAAGTTGTGGGGAAGTGTAATCAGACCGAAAAGGTTGCACCTCTAGTTCCCATTCCTCCTTTTGAGGCGCCATTCACCCGTGTGTTGGTGGATATTGTGGGCCCTCTTCCTAAGACTTCTTCAGCATTTTCTTATGTGTTGACCCTGATTGATATGGCTACTCGTTATCCTGAAGCCATTCCACTTAGAAATATCTCAGCAAAGAACGTGGTTAAGGAAATGCTAGGGTTCTTCACCAAGTTTGGTCTGCCCAAGGAAGTACAGTCAGACCGGGGAAGTAATTTCATATCAAATGTTTTCAAGCAGTCTCTGAAAGAGTTGGGCATCATCCAGATCACGTCTTCAGCTTACCATCCCCAGACCCAAGGAGCGCTGGAGAGATATCATCAAACACTCAAATCGATGCTCAGGAAATACTGTTTGGAACATCAGAAAGACTGGGATAAAGGTCTTCCATTCGTTGTATTTGCCGCAAGAGAATCTCCAAATGAATCACTGGGCTTCTCACCCTTTGAACTACTCTTTGGCCATGAAGTAAGAGGACCCCTTAAGCTACTCACGGAATGCTGGCTGTCGGAGGAAGATGACGTCAACCTACTGGAGTATGTGATGAAGTTCAAAGAACGGCTGTCCACTGCTTTAGAGCTGGCGAGAGAGAATTTAGGAGCTGCTCAGGAGAAGATGAAGACTTGGTATGATAATAAGTCCAGGTTACGCCACTTTTAGCCAGGAGATCAGGTTTTGATTCTGCTACCAGTGCATGGGCAACCTCTTCAAGCCAAGTTAAGTGGTCCTTATTTCGTGGAGAAGAAACTCAGTGATGTCAACTATGTCATCGCCACACCAGATCGTAGAAAGAACAAGCAACTTTGTCACATCAACATGCTAAAGTTATATCACAGGTGGGACGAAAATAACCTAGTCTGCACTGTAGCTGTTCTACCTGAGTCTGCAAGTAAAGCTCTCCCATGCAGTATGAGCCTGAGTGATAGTGTGGGGAAGAATCCTGATATCATGAATGATTTCCAGACTAAGCTTTCTCATCTAGCTCCCGAGGCAAGGCAGGAGTTTTCGGCATTACTACAGGAATACCCGCAATTGTTCCGTGAGACTCCAGGAAGAACCACTGTGTTGATGCATGATGTCGATGTTGGAGACACAAAGCCAATTAAACTGCCTCCATACCGTGTGAACCCAGTGAAAGTTCCTCTCATCTAGAAGGAGATTGGCTACCTGTCGGACCACAAGATGATTGAGCCCTGTCAGAGCGAGTGGAGTTCTCCTGTCACTCTAGTCCCTAAGCCAGGTGGGTCACAGCGGCTTTGCATCGACTATAGACGTGTTAATCAGATAACCAAAACAGACACCTACCCTCTCCCTCACGTGGAAGATTGCATAGACAAGATCGGAAAGGCTAAGTATATAAGTAAGTTTGATTTGTTAAAGGGATAATGGCAAGTACCTATGACTGAACGTGCTAGGGAGATCTCATGTTTTGTAACACTAGGAAAGACTTTTGCATGTTCTGTAATGCCATATGGTATGAAGAATGCACCATCCACATTTCAAAAGCTCATGAATGTTGTAACAAAGGGTTTGGCAGGGTGTGTTGTTTATAATGATGATGTATTAATCTTCAGTGACAACTGGAAAGATCACCTATGCCATGTCAGTAAATTTCTTGAGCATTTGGTTCAGGCTAATCTTGTAGCTAATTTATCAAAGTGTGAGTTTGGTCAAGCTAAATTTCAGTACCTTGGGTACGTAATTGGTGATGGACACATTGCATCACCAGGAGCTATGGTTCAGGTTATAAGTGATCTTCCCAGACCTAAAAGTAGGAAAGGGCTACGAAGATTTTTGGGAATGGTAGGTTATTACAGGAGATTTGTTTTTAACTTTTCAATTCTTGTATCACCACTTACAGACCTACTGAAAAAGGGAGTTAAATTTGTCTTGACCGCTAACTGTGAATCCTCTTTCAGCAAACTTAAAGCTATCCTATTAAGTCAGCCAGTGCTCACTTCTTCAAATTTTGCTAAGCCTTTTAAAATGGCTTTTGACGCAAGTGATACAGAAGCTGGGGCTGTTTTGCTGCAAGAGGATGATCAGGGTATTGAACACCCTGTATCTTATTACAGTAAGAAATTCACTCCACCTCAAAAGAACTACTCAGCTATTGAGAAAGAGCTTTTGGTCTTAATTTTGGGTTTACAGCATTTTTTATTTTATTTGTGTTTTGGTTTTGACCCCATAGTCATTTATACCGATCATAACCCACTGAAATTCCTTAGTAAGTTTAAAGATAAAAATCAGAGATTGGCAAGATGGAGTCTACTTCTTCAGGAGTATTCATTAGACATACAACATTTCAAGGGGAAAGAAAATGTTATTGCAGATTGCTTATCTAGACTTTAGACAGATTGTTTTAGAGTAATAAGAAATTTTCTTTGTAAGTTTCTTTTTCTTTGTGGGGAGGTGTTACATAGCCTATGATTTCATCATCCCTTGTATAATTCTAACTTATGATACAGTTTTGTTCAAGATTGCATCATCCTTTGTATGATCCTAATGTACAGTATGCTGCATGTTTGTTCACGATTCGCCACGTGGCTTCCATAGTGACCAGGCTTGCATGTTCTACCTCACTCCCCCCTTCTCCCCTTATAGTAGAGTAAGTCGTTCTTTCTGTTGTTCAGAGCAGGATTGTCAACTCTTTGTCCCCTATACCTTCATTTGTGCTTCCTTCTTACAAGTTGAATCAAGCTCTGCCGACCCCTATATAATGAGCTCAGTCTCTGCATTAGTTGCCACTTAGATCTACTCCTCATTCTGTTTACATCTCTGTCCTCCCCTGTACAGTACATTATTATTTTTGTGAGTGCTCAGGAAGTCTCCAGCCATCTAGCTGCTGTATAATTTGAGTATAAGTGTTATTACGATTTTTCTTGTATAGCCTAAGGTGTTAATTCGTAAGCCTGGTAAAGTTTTTATGATTCATATTGCTGTCAGCCAGTATAAGTAATATTTTGTATCTGTAGTAATATTATATCTTGCTTAAACTGAGAATTATCCGGTTTTCTCATTTTATCAGGGCTGACTTAGATAAATTTGCTCTTGCTAAATTCGTGTTAATAGAGGCTATTGCAATTAACCATATATATAACCTGTTTTGCCATTACATTATCCTTATGAGTCCTGAATGTTTAGATGTTAGTTTGAGCATTAAACTTTAACTTGTAAAATTACATAAGTCTTTTGTTTTGAACCTGGAACTTTGTGGGACAGTAGTGATTTTAGTATTCTCACTTGAAGTATTCATTATCTCTCTCTGTTCCGTAACATTAATTTGGCGACCTCTTATCAGGATATTCAGGATATTATCATAAGGATATTGCTTGATATTTTGTGACTGTGATTTATTCATGATGTCTACAATTACTACTCTTGATGAAGCCAAAGATTTTTTGTCAAATGTGCAAACAGTGTATCATGTAGAAAACAGAACAAAGAATGAACTTAAGCTTGTTGCTCAACAATTGGGAATTGCTGTTCACTCTCATCATTCTAAAGATCAAATTGTTGACATGATTAATAAAAGCTTGTTTAATGTAACTCCTCCAGATGAGCAAACGCAGATTGAAATAGCTAAGTTTCAGTTAGCCCTGCAGGAGGCTCTTGCTAAGGAGGCTGAGTTTCAGGCACGTGCTAAGGAGGCTGAGTTTCAGGCACGTGCTAAGGAGGCTGAGTTTCAGGCACGTGCTAAGGAGGCTGAGTCTCAGGCTCGTATTCAGGAGGCACAGGCACAGGCTCAGGCACAAATTGAACTTGCTAGGATTCAAGCAGACCATGAGTATCGCATGAAACAAGGTGGAACTGGATCATCTAGCTCTAATGATTTTGATGTGGCTAAAAATGTTAAACTTGTCCCTCCTTTTAATGAATCTGATTTAACAAAGTATTTTCAGTTGTTTGAGAGGGTAGCTACAGGTTTTAATTGGCCCAAAAAGTATTGGCCTGTACTCCTTCAAACTGTTCTCATCGGTAAAGCTCAAGTAACTTATGCATCTTTGCCTCAGGATCAATCTGATAATTATGATGTAGTTAAGAGCTTGATTCTTAAGGCCCATGAGCTTGTTCCTGAAGCCTATAGAGTAAAATATAGGACAACTTATAAGCAAGATAAGCAATCCCATGTTGAGTATGCAAAAATCAAAAAAGATCTGTTAGACCAGTGGTTAAATTCTAAGAATGTAAATTCTGATTTTGATAAATTTAAGCAGATGATTTTGCTGGAGGACTTCAAAAGGTGTATTAATAAAGATGTAAGCCTATATCTTGATGAGAAAAGAACAGATAATTTGTCTGATGCTGCAGTTTTAGCTGATGAATATGTTCTCACTCACAAGAGATACTCTAAAGAAAAAGGAAAGCTGAGAGTAAGTACGTTGCCTCTACTCAGAGTACAGGTAACAGGAAAGAGAATAAAGATGATGTTTCTCAGGAAGTAAATACCACTTCCACCTCTAGATTTCAGAAAAGTAAATGTACATATTGTAGTAACCTTGGTCATTCTACGGAGAAATGTTTCAGGAGACAGCGTGATGTGAACAAAAAGAAGTCTTTAAATATTCAGTCAATTGGTCTAGTGTCCACCCTTGAGAGTTCCCAGAATTCTTTAACCGAGTTAACTGAACCTGCTTTGAAGGGTAAATTAAATCCTCATGATGAAGCTCCTCTTTTGAGCAGTAACGTGGGTGACACTCTCAAGAGTTCATATGCTAATTTCCTGTCTGATGGTTTTGTCAGTCCTCTGGACAGTAATGACAGGAAATCAGTTAAAATATATCGTGATACAGGTGCTTGCCAATCCCTTATGCTGACCAGTGTTCTAGGCTCAAATGTTAATTCCTCTGATGAAACTGTAATCTTACAAGGTGTAGGGAATAATTACGTTTCTGTCCCTCTGTGCAGAGTGAATTTAGAGTCTGGTTTTGTTAATGGTTCCGTTATGGTTGGGTTGGTTGAGACATTCCCAATGTCAGGTGTAACTTTCTTACTTGGAAATGATATTGGTGGAAGTCAAGTGTGTCTAGCTCCTCAGTTGTCTAGTGAACCAGTGACTGCGACCCAGGACTGTGATGTCCCTGATGTGTTCTCTGCATGTGCGGTCACTAGGGCTAAGTCTAAAGTTACTGGTGACTTAGAGGGTAATGATGATGATGATGCTATCCTAGCTGACACTTTTCTTGCTAATTTGGACTACTTACCCTATGAGGCAGTACCCCGTAGTGTTGATAATTTGTCTCGTCAAGAGTTGGTTGAGTTGCAGGTTGCTGACCCTGAGTTGAAAGGTCTAGCTAACTCTGCTTGCAGTGAGGAAGAGTCAGCTGGTGCTTCTGCTTGTTATTATATAAAGTCAGGAGTACTTATGAGGAAGTGGAGACCCCCAACAGCATCAGCCGACTGTGAATGGGAGGTTGTACATCAAGCTGTCATCCCTCGTGTTTGTAGGCAGGATATCATTAGAGTGGTGCATGATTCCAGTTTGGCCGGACACCTTGGAGTGAGGAAGACTGTGGCACGCATTTTGAAACACTTCTATTGGCCAGGTATCTTCAGAGATGTTTCCTGGTATTGTAAGTCTTGTCACACCTGTCAAGTTGTGGGGAAGTGTAATCAGACCGAAAAGGTTGCACCTCTAGTTCCCATTCCTCCTTTTGAGGCGCCATTCACCCGTGTGTTGGTGGATATTGTGGGCCCTCTTCCTAAGACTTCTTCAGGATTTTCTTGTGTTGACCCTGATTGATATGGCTACTCGTTATCCTGAACATTCCACTTAGAAATATCTCAGCAAAGAACGTGGTTAAGGAAATGCTAGGATTCTTCACCAAGTTTGGTCTGCCCAAGGAAGTACAGTCAGACCGGGGAAGTAATTTCATGTCAAATGTTTTCAAGCAGTCTCTGAAAGAGTTGGGCATCATCCAGATCACGTCTGCAGCTTACCATCCCCAGACCCAAGGAGCGTTGGAGAGATATCATCAAACACTCAAATCGATGCTCAGGAAATACTGTTTGGAAAATCAGAAAGACTGGGATAAAGGTCTTCCATTCGTTGTATTTGCCGCAAGAGAATCTCCAAATGAATCACTGGGCTTCTCACCCTTTGAACTACTCTTTGGCCATGAAGTAAGAGGACCCCTTAAGCTACTCACGGAATGCTGGCTGTCGGAGGAAGATGACGTCAACCAGCTGGAGTATGTGATGAAGTTCAAAGAATGGCTGTCCACTGCTTTACAGCTGGCGAGAGAGAATTTAGGAGCTGCTCAGGAGAAGATGAAGACTTGGTATGATAATAAGTCCAGGTTACGCCACTTTCAGCCAGGAGATTAGGTTTTGATTCTGCTACCAGTGCATGGGCAACCTCTTCAAGCCAAGTTTAGTGGTCCTTATTTCGTGGAGAAGAAACTCAGTGATGTCAACTATGTCATCGTCACACCAGATCGTAGAAAGAACAAGCAACTTTGTCACATCAACATGCTAAAGTTATATCACAGGTGGGACGAAAATAACCTAGTCTGCACTGTAGCTGTTCTACTTGAGTCCGCAAGTAAAGCTCTCCCATGCAGTATGAGCCTGAGTGATAGTTTGGGGAAGAATCCTGATATCATGAATGATTTCCAGACTAAGCTTTCTCATCTAGCTCCCGAGGCAATGCAGGAGTTTTCGGCATTACTACAGGAATACCCGCAATTGTTCCGTGAGACTCCAGGAAGAACCACTGTGTTGATGCATGATGTCGATGTTGGAGACACAAAGCCAATTAAACTGCCTCCATACCGTGTGAACCCAGTGAAAGTTCCTCTCATCTAGAAGGAGATTGGCTACCTGTTGGACCACAAGATGATTGAGCCCTGTCAGAGCGAGTGGAGTTCTGTCACTCTAGTCCCTAAGCCAGGTGGGTCACAGCAGCTTTGCATCGACTATAGACGTGTTAATCAGATAACCAAAACAGACACCTACCCTCTCCCTCACGTGGAAGATTGCATAGACAAGATCGGAAAGGCTAAGTATATAAGTAAGTTTGATTTGTTAAAGGGATAATGGCAAGTACCTATGACTGAACGTGCTAGGGAGATCTCATGTTTTGTAACACTAGGAAAGACTTTTGCATGTTCTGTAATGCCATATGGTATGAAGAATGCACCATCCACATTTCAGAAGCTCATGAATGTTGTAACAGAGGGTTTGGCAGGGTGTGTTGTTTATAATGATGATGTATTAATCTTCAGTGACAACTGGAAAGATCACCTATGCCATGTCAGTAAATTTCTTGAGCGTTTGGTTCAGGCTAATCTTGTAGCTAATTTATCAAAGTGTGAGTTTGGTCAAGCTAAATTTCAGTACCTTGGGTACGTAATTGGTGATGGACACATTGCACCACCAGGAGCTATGGTTCAGGTTATAAGTGATCTTCCCAGACCTAAAAGTAGGAAAGAGCTACAAAGATTTTTGGGAATGGTAGGTTATTACAGGAGATTTGTTTTTAACTTTTCAATTCTTGTATCACCACTTACAGACCTACTAAAAAAGGGAGTTAAATTTGTCTGGACCGCTAACTGTGAATCCTCTTTCAGCAAACTTAAAGCTATCCTATTAAGTCAGCCAGTGCTCACTTCTTCAAATTTTGCTAAGCCTTTTAAAATGGCTTTTGACGCAAGTGATACAGGAGCTGGGGCTGTTTTGCTGCAAGAGGATGATCAGGGTATTGAACACCCTGTATCTTATTACAGTAAGAAGTTCACTCCACCTCAAAAGAACTACTCAGCTATTGAGAAAGAGCTTTTGGCCTTAATTTTGTTTTTACAGCATTTTTCATTTTATTTGTGTTTTGGTTTTGACCCCATAGTCATTTATACCGATCATAACCCACTGAAATTCCTTAGTAAGTTTAAAGATAAAAATCAGAGATTGACAAGATGGAGTCTACTTCTTCAGGAGTATTCATTAGACATACAACATTTCAAGGGGAAAGAAAATGTTATTACAGATTGCTTATCTAGACTTTAGACAGATTGTTTTAGAGTAATAAGAAATTTCCTTTGTAAGTTTCTTTTTCTTTCTGGGGAGGTGTTACATAGCCTATGATTTCATCATCCCTTGTATAATTCTAACTTATGATACAGTTTTGTTCAAGATTGCATCATCCTTTGTATGATCCTAACGTACAGTATGCTGCATGTTTGTTCACGATTCGCCACGTGGCTTCCATAGTGACCAGGCTTGCATGTTCTACCTCACTCCCCCCTTCTCCCCTTATAGTAGAGTAAGTCGTTCTTTCTGTTGTTCAGAGCAGGATTGTCAACTCTTTGTCCCCTATACCTTCATTTGTGCTTCCTTCTTACAAGTTGAATCAAGCTCTGCTGACCCCTATATAATGAGCTCAGTCTCTGCATTAGTTGCCACTTAGATCTACTCCTCATTCTGTTTACATCTCTGTCCTCCCCTGTACAGTACATTATTATTTTTGTGAGTGCTCAGGAAGTCTCCAGCCATCTAGCTGCTGTATAATTTGAATATAAGTGTTATTACGATTTTTCTTGTACTGTATAGCCTAAGGTGTTAATTCGTAAGCCTGGTAAAGTTTTTATGATTCATATTGGTTTCATACTGTCAGCCAGTATTAGTAATATTTTGTATTTGTAATAATATTATATCTTTCTTTAACTGAGCATTATCCGGTTTTCTCATTTTATCACGGCTGACTTAGATAAACTTGCTCTTGCTAAATTTGTGTTAATAGAGGCTATTGCAGTTAACCATATGTATAACCTGTTTTGCCATTACATTATCCTTATGAGTCCTGAATGTTTAATTGTTAGTTTGAGCATTAAACTTTAACTTGTAATTTTACCTAAGTAAAAAGTAGTGATTTTAGTATTCTCACTTGAAGTGTTCATTATCTCTGTGTTCTGTAACAATATATATATATATATATATATATATATATATATATATATATATATATATATATATATATATATATATATTGGATGTGTGTGTAGTCTGTGAACCAAGTGTAATCGGCCTGCGCAAGGCGACTGGGTGCAAGCATACTTTATAGCAAGCAACAATGGTTCAACCGCAGCACCCCTTGTGTCCACCAATGCAGTATGTGACCGGATGAACACTCCCAAAGTTTATTACCCTGGTGGGGCGCAAACCCTGGTTCACGCGTGTACGAAATGCACACTGTACCACTGTACCACAGAGACTCCCAACTACTTGGGACAAATACCAAAATTAACGAAAGATCATGATAGCGAAAAAAAAGACGCACTACAATTGGATGGAAAGCTTTCGGTAAACATAGAGACATTATGAAAAGTAGCTTGCCAGTTTGTATGAAACGAAAAGTATATAAAGAATGTATAATTCCATCTATGACGTATGTTTGTGAGACCAGGCAACTGACAAAATCAATGGGAAATAAATTAATCCATTCTCAGAGAGCAATGGAAAGGTCAATGTTGGGAATATCTACCCTGCTCAGGTAGAGCTGGGTCTCTGAGACCCCCCCCCCCAAAGTTTGTTTGATAAACTACCTTCTAAACACTCGGGAACCCTGTACCCCCCGATAGCTGCCTGACTTTTTGTACCCATGTAAGGGGTGAAAGGGCAATTTCGAGCTCCACTCCGTTTCTGGTGTATGGGGGAGGGGGGTCCGTGAGACCCACCTCTACCTTTTTTGCGTGCTGTATTTTGCTCCCTGATTGCAAATAAGGTCGCAGCTTCAGACACCCCAACATCACACCATGAAGCTCCATGTTGCTACAGCCAGTTGCACCACGCAAAGTTACAATCAGATTTTGTTTTTATTTTTTCCCTGAATATTTAAAAAAGGAACTGTTTTTTTTTTTTTTTTTTTTTATTGGTAAAAATATATAATGAATTAAAAAATTAAGTTTATTTACATGGCTGTATTGCATATACATTGAAGATAGCATGTTTGAATCTGTCATAAATAAAACAAAAGTGTGTTTTCTGACCTTGTTTCTGACCTGGGTCTGGTAGACCCAAGTCTACCTGAGGCAAAAGGGTGGACAAAGGTCTACCTGAGGAGGGTTAAGAGACAGGGAAAGATCAATTGGGTGAGAGAGAAGACTAAAGTCAAATACATTATACAAGCTATAAAAGAACAGAAATGAAGGTGGGCAGGCCATATAGGAAGAATAAGGGATAACTGATGGAGCAAGAGGCTGACTGACTGGACACAAAGAAATTGTAAGCATAGCAGAAAAAGGCCAGACAGGAGATGGAGAGATGAGATAGAGAAATTTGCAAAGAAAACGTGGCAAAGATTGGTTCAGTCAAGGAATTCGTGGAAAAGGTTGGGGGAGGCCTTTGTTCAGCAGTGGACTAGTTATGGCTGGCTGATATATATATATATATATATATATATATATATATATATATATATATATATATATATATATATATACTGTATACATATATATATATATATATATATATATATATATATATATATATATATATATATATATATATATATATATATATATATATATATATATATATATATATATATATATAAAATCTATCGATCTATCTCTGTCCATATACCATCATCATCAGCAGCAGCAGCAGCCACTGAGATCCACTGCAGGACCGGCCTTTCCCTACCAAAGCAAGGACAATACAGCCAATGTATCTCTACCCAGTGGCTTAGGCTGTCTGGTAGAGACAGTTTGTAGCGTGATAAGTGCTTGTGAGTGTGATTGTAGTGTTGTAGTGGCTTTGGATGTGTATGTAGTCTGTGAACCAAGTGTAATCGGCCCGTCTTAAGCCAATTGGATGCAAGCATACTAGTATGCGACAATGGTTCAACCACAGCACCCCTTGTGTCCGCCAAAGTAGCAAGTGGCTTGGTGAACGCTTCCCAAAATTTTTACAACATTGGCGGGAGGCGAAATGCACACTCTACCACTGTACCACAGAGGCTCCTGCCCATATATATATATATATATATATATATATATATATATATATATATATATATATATATATATATATATATATAATATATAAATATATATATATATATATATATATATATATAATATATAAATATATATATATATATATATATATATATATATTTATTTATATATAAATATATATATATATATATATATATATATATATATATATATATATTTATATATAAATATATATATATATATATATATATATATATATATATATATAGGAAGATAGATAGATAGATAGATATAGATATATATAAGGCGTAGTAGAACAAATGCCTTATCAATTAAATCAACCATTTCTCTCCTTATTACAGAGAAGCACGAATCTCATATTCATATTTCCCTGTTTAACCAACCAGTCCAACTCAAAAGACATCTCAGAATTGCAGGAGATATTTAGGACGCATTGATGACCATTTCTCAGCACACAGAATAACGTGAGAGCAAAGGCATCTTGTAAACTCGATGACTTGAATCATCCCCGAGCATTTCTTTTGGACAACGAAAAGATTCCCTGAACTTTAAACTATATGAACACTTGCCAAGCTGGGCCCCAACCATAACCAAGAAAATCATGGCTAAGCTCTAAAAGATTTAAATCAAATCCTTAAGAATAAATACAAGATGCTCCAAAACTATATATATAGAGCACGCAGCAAACGGGACAATAACACTTACAATATGGAATCGTATGACTTTGAGAGTCACACGGTTCATTGATTCGGCTCTAGACCCATTCCACTCTTGCAACTTCATCTTGCGTCAAACCCGTCCACAAACATGCAAGAAACGGACAACGGCCGAACACTACAATGAATATTTCAGCATCAAAATCCTCCCTGCATCCACCACTACAGTTCACAAACATACAGTATATAAACACAGCCACCATAGGCATTCCAAACCTTCTGCCAAATAGCATCCTCCAAGGACCACCACCACCAGACATACACCCCCCAGAAATTTCACATTCCAGAGAAACACCAGCAAACGTAGCTAGACTGCGATGTGGAAAACACGCTTCCCTGCAACAACCAGCATAAAATACAACTCAGGAACAATACCATTTGCCCACCCCGTAATGCTCCCTCTTGCAACAAATCACACTTACGCACCACATGCACCACACTACTACAACAAAGGGAGTCCTTCAACATAACGTCATGAAGAGTCCTCCTAATGCTATTGGTCGAAATCGTAAGTTTCCTGCGGTTCGGTGATTTCTCAGTGTGATGGACCTGTGGAGGCGGTGGCTGAATCGGTAGAGAGGTGGCCTGCAGTCCTAATGGACCCAGGATCGAATCCCGGCTGGGGCAGGGAACAGTTTAAGGATTTGAATTTCCTAAAAAAACAGACATTCCTCATCTGCCAGATGACCCGCCGACAAGGCGTAAAAATACCCCCGCTAATACTAATATACCAGTCTTATATGAAACAGCCGTAGCATGTATTCAATATGAATGGTGGGTGTTAGCGCCGAAGTGGTGACATGTGGAGGTGTAGGAGGACTACTGGGCCTTGGGATAGGTTACTGCCCCTAAGAAATAGACCCTGAAGCCTTTGCCCAGAGTCGGACACGTAAAAAAAAAAAAAAAAAAAAAAAAAAGGCAACAACAGCAACTTCTTGAGAAGACAGAATAACTACATAGAGATTTAATAAAAATATAAGTGGTCTGAATGGAGACAAATACTGTTCATCTTAGACAAATGCAAGGTACTGCACATTGGTCTTGAAAATCCATGAGCCAAATGGTCTTTGTTAGCTGGTGCAGTTGATAGTACTGAACGGGAAAAGACCAAAGTGAAATTATCGCTAATAACCTCAGGTTCTCCAACCAGTGCCTTCAATTAGAGAGAGAGAAAAAAGCAGAGTCTTCATTAATAGAAAGATACAATAACATCGAGATAGTCCTCTCTTTGTACAACTGTTGTGTGTGTCGGCAAGACGCCATCTAGAAATGCAGAGCAATTTTGTAGCTGAGCCTGAAGAAAGAACTCATGATTCATAACACAGTTCAGGTGCAGAATACTGAACTGATCCCATCCGCCAGGCATAAGACATCAGGGTAGATTGCACAGAGACCCGTATTGCCAGAGACTAGTTGTTTGTGTTATGAAATTACGAAGCTTTTTAAAATAATCCTTCATGAACCAAAAAACATTGACTACCAACACACTTACTTCAAATACCAGATTGACAAGGGATCACAAATGGAACTTTAAGTTGCAGTGTATCCACCATGAAACATCAGTTTATTTTTTTTTCACGTACATGATTAATAATAACCTTGAATCTGGCACTAGTAGAGTACTAGACACTGCCTTGTTGGTGCACTTCAAGGATGCTTGGACAGTTCATTGGTATGCCTAACTTAGTGATTGATTGAATATTTCCTCCTTCCCTGTACTGCTTCCTGTCTTGGCCTTTTTACCTTGGTCTAGGCGCAAGCACTGGTTTGTGCAAGCGGTATAAATGGAAAAAGTGTGGGGGGGGGGGAGGAAGAGCCTTCATCATTGCTATATTCTTTTCATGCTAATAGAGTAGCAACATGTACCTGTACTTGGAAACAACATTCATTGTTCTTCCTCAGGATATACTGTAAGGCCCTTTGAGGATTAGTTTTCTTTTTAGTTTCTTGTAAATCTCTCTCTCTGTCTCTCTCTCACTCTGTGTCTCTCTGTCTGTCTGTCTCTCTCTCTCTCTCCATGACAAAATAAAAAAATGCTTAGAACTATTTAAATTCTTCCTTTTGTACAGGAAGGAAAAGAGAACATTGTAGGCACCGACGATGAAGAAAAATAGTATCCTATTTCTAAGAACACTGTCGTTATCACTGCATACATTCTCTCCTATACTCAAACAAGTGCAAAGGTAACAGATGCAGGAATTCCAGGGCACTTCGCTTAATGCCGTTCTTGGGGAGAGGTGTGAGAGGGTGCAATATTATGCTGGGTGGTATAGTGTGACTTTGCTAGCGTCGGATACAAAAATAAAACATCTAACGCCCTGAATTAGTAAGAAACAGATAGACAGAACCGCTTGCAGATATGGTCCCTCAAGTAAAAGTTACTCTGGTTTTGTCAGAATGAACGAACTGAAAACGACACATTGTTCTATTCTGTTTGACTCTTTACCACTGCTTCAGTCTGCCATAGGGTTGAAAGTTTGTGTATGGCCAGGGAAACATATGCATAATCATCTATTTATTTTTCATATTTGCTCTACCGTAATCCATATTTGGGGCGGGTCTCGTCCCTCAACCCTCGTCCCAATCTATTGATTTAGCAGTTGATATTTTGTATGTGGGTCAACAACTGGAGACAGGTCTTGACCACCAAATTGTGTATGCCTAGAGGAAATGACGGCTAGTTGGGTGGTCAGCTGGTTACAGAGGTTATCTATTGTCTGAATGGACTCGAGTTGGGCTCACGTCTGGGGAACAGAGCTCGATAATATGTGATTATAACTGATATTACTAGCACTCCATTAGACCAGTCGACTTTGGATAAATTCTCCGGTATCATCAGAGTAGTTCACCAAGGAGGCAGCTCTTGTACGTATTCAATATGAACAATGAGCATCAGCCCCTAAGTGGTGATAGGGTGAAGATACGTAGAGTGTACTGCTGGGCTATGCTAGACACAGGCTTTTGCCGACCACATTGATTTTTTAATGAAGTGTGAAATTCTGTAGGTGAGTTCACTGGATCTAGTTTTTATTTTTTATTTTGTTTTTATTAATGTCTTTATATCTCATAACCTGAACAACACCGGAATTCTCTTCGAGTGCTGAATAACGTCATAGGAAATATAATTTGTAATACTTCACCATACTGAAGGAGAAAGGAGAAAGGTATATTGCTAACCTTGTAATCTGTTTTATTATTTGATACAAGTTCATACTTTATGAAACTCACTCATTACCAGTGCAGTTCCATTAAACTCTGAAAACTTACTCCATAAAGTCCTGGTGTACGGACAAATAAAAAATGAAAAAAACGTTAATTGATGGGAAGAAAAATTCATTCTGAAATTCCTGTCGTGATATGACAAATTCATCATGGAACCAGAAGTATATATACTGTATTTATATATGTATATATATATATATATATATATATATATATATATATATATATATATATATATATATATTCCTTTTCTTTTTGCGCCCTTTATATTTCTGCCATAAGAGTATATTATGACAGTTACAAGAGTCACCTTTAGTTAAGGAATCATGGAGGCTGTTTGTAACACTGCCAGATGGGGAAACCTCGCCTAACCTCAATCAAGTCTGCAGGAGGAAACAAAAATAAGTTATAACCAGAGGCCCCCCAAGGCGGGAATCACACGAGCCGTGAGCCGATAGATATGTAGTGCGGCTCGGAATATGACCTTGACCTTGACCTACTTAAACCACTTTCTAGCTTGGTATTGATTTTTTCCCTGCTACGCACCTATAAAATTTTGTGGTGATATTTTGAGCAGTTGTGAAGTTATCATGCTAACAGGCACACAGACAGACACAGAGAAACAAATTGTAAGCAATACCAGCTTCGCTATCGCGGCAGATAAGTACGTGTCCGAATTGCAGATGTTAGATTAACAGTTACTTCAAAATCATTGCCTTTATTGTATATCTGGTAATTTTCTGGGCAAATGTTTCGGAGACATATTAATAACAGGGTGGGTACTGAGTGTGATAACAAAATACTGAGACTAATAAAAAGCAGGGATCATGGAGGATCACTGATGAAAAGGTAGAACTTTGGTTTCTGGAGCTCTGGTTCCCCCTTCAAAGGTGGTTTGACACTGGCGCTTTTTAATCATAAGTGTTGTCTCCACAGTTCCTTCTTTCTGCCAGCGATGGATCCACCGGTAGACAGTGGAGGCACTTGCTCCTGTCTCATGAACTATGTCTCGTACTGACATGCCGGCCAGCCACATCCACACGATCTGCAGGCGATCCATCATCACAGGTCTGGACCTATAATTATGTCCGTACATTTTACGTGCCCTGTCAGAGAAGGTGACAATTTTATAACCACTGATCTGCATTAATTTTATGTGATCATAATGTTGATGACTTTACTAAGAAAATGTGTTATACGGTTGAGTCTTATTACATCTGAATGCATTTAATCAGCTTAATGGAAACTTTCCGAAATCAAAGTTATAAATTTTTTTTAACCCACTCATTTCCAACATGTGCTGGAAAAAGATGCCTGTCAGTGCTGGTACTGATATGTCCGCCTATGAGACGTGAAGAAAGGATGGGATGAACTTTATAAGATGGGCAACTTCAGACTCCAGCAAAGCAAAATAAAACTCTGCTACTACTAATACTACTACTATTTCTACTATTATTTGTCTTTGTGCTATTACAACTAATACTGCAACAATTACAACTAATACTAGTACTACTACTCGCACTACTACAGCTAATAATACTACTACTAATCAACATCATCATCATCATCATCATAAGTTGGAATAAAGAACTGTAGTGTATTAGTGTTGTAATGAGAAGGGGTAGATTGTGATGGTTTGTGCATATTGGGACGATCGAAAATGATAAATGGATGTGGAAGGTGAGAATTGTGACTATCGGGGGTACGGTTGTGAGAGGCAGACCAAAAAAGACCTGGGACAAGGATATAGGGTTTGACCTCAGTGATAAAGGTCTCAACAGGGAGGGTCCTAGAGATGGAACAGCACAGACAGCCACCATTAGGTGACCAAAGCCAAAAAACTCTCCCAGGCACATTGATGTGAATCACATTCTTTGTGGTTTGGTACATACATGCATATTGACGCGAATCGCGTGAAAAAGAAGAAAAAACACCGTCAAAGGAAAAGTTCTAGGCTGATTTGTGTCAAATTTGGACGCGTTCTAGCTGGCGCATCCCTTTTCCAAGGTAAACACTTGGTAACACTTTAGTGCCTCCTCGGAGCCTGCCTGTAGCGAGAAACCTTAGTACCTCAGAATGAGTCAGGCTGTAAAGCTGCATCATGTGTGCTGTCCCTTTAACCCGTGAGCTTTGAAACACCCATATCTGGACATTCCTGAGTGCATGCGATACACCCATATCTGGCCCGGACCTACTTCCCAAAGTGGGACAGATTGTAGGTCACAGCGTCACCTATTAACTCCTCACATCTCCCTGGTCAGTCACCTGCCAGTCACGATGGAGGATGGATGTAATGAGCAGTCACAGGAGTATCCTACTTCCAAGCATAGTGTTCCAATACATGTTATGTTCTATGTTATATTTTTTTAGCTGGGAGAGTCTCAGAATAAAAAAAAAATAAATAAAAAAAACTAAGAAATTACAATAAAAAAATCATTTCAGATTCTTCAAACTCGTGTAATTTTCCTTAAGATAATGAACTCATCATTTTCCTCAGGTAAATGACACAAGTTTTTAATAAAAAAAAAGTCAATCATAAAAGAAAATGATTAAAAACCCTCGATGCACTTCCATAGCCAATCACATCTGTCACCACTCAATCGTTTACCACTGAGCTACCACAGCCCTTGGAAATGAAAGTTAGACATGCAAACCATAGTTTCCCATACACCTTTCAGTGAAAAAAAGAAAAAAGTATAATCAAGACTCTTCAACCATTTTGCGATTTACAGCTAGCTTTTATCCCATGTATATTTATGTGTCTATATGACTTGACCATAACCCTGTAATCCATATCCATGCATATTACATTCAGTACTGTACATTTTCAAATGAATGTGAGGAAGGCAGGAAATCTGAACCTTGACCCCGCTCTATTGAAACCACCCTTATATAAGCCACCACATATAATAATGACAGCACTTTAGCCAGCTGTTATCCTATCCATATGTATGTGTGCCTATATGACTTGAACATAACTCTTTCTTCCATATCCATGTCTTCCTTACTATACAATGTAAAAGGAATGCGAGGAATGCAGGAAATCACCCACAATATTTGAACACTAGGCTTCCTCGACCTCATCCGACAACAAATTGTTAGTCATCTTCTATAATCACATCTCATGAGTATGGAAATAGATTTATTAGACAAAGGAAATAGGTGCAATTCACTCTGCACACTTGATTTCTGGCAGCCTAGCCTTCGTCCATTTATCCCTTACCCTCACCTGCCCTGTGGTGACCTGAGCGAGCCCCGTCTTTGTCTCTCCTGTCTCCCACCAGTGTTCTCTCTCTCTCTCTCTCTCTCTCTCATTACACCCCTTTTTTCCCCCTATGGTTTGTTTCCATACCCATATCCATGTATTTTTCTTGTGTGTGTGTGTGTGTGTGTGTGTGTCAGAGCGCGGGTGTCTTGCATGAGGGGCGTGGTGTAGCCAGTGGTCTTTTTTCTTGTTTTTCACAGTACACATGAGCTTTTTCATCAGTAGCCTACTCCCCTTTTTTCCCCCATAGTTTGTGTTTGCACCGACTTACATACTTTAGAGGCTGGTCAGGACACACACACACACACACACACACACACACGATAAATTCTTAGTGTTGCTAACTAGCTAACTTGTGAACATACCAAGGCATTTTAGCGAGCTATTATCAGGTGTACAGTTTTGTCGAGGTGTCGATGTGACTTGAACATCACCCTATCATTCATATCCATGCCATATCCATCTTATTTTCCACGGTCCACATCAGCCACGTACTTTATGAGTACACCCATTTCCTGATGTGGTTTCCAGTTGTATCGGTGTATTCAGTTTACTTTATGGTCCTCTCTGATGCTCCATTTTCCCTCACACTCGGTATATATAAGATGCTTTATGTCACCAACTTCTCTAACTTCTGTTCAGAACTTCACCATTACCACAGCGTTTTAGAAAAAAAAAAAAAAATGTTTACCAGAGGATACACAGATATATGGCGAGTACACTGATATATATTCCATGTTGTTTTGCGAGAGTTGAGTTTTGGCGAGATAGCTGCACAGGCAAAGGGTTCCTTTCAACTAAATACCGCAGCCAACGGGTTAAATCACCATAATTCTCCCCCTCCCACCCGAGTCGAAGCCCCTATGGACTCAGTGTGATAATATATTATTTCTGAGCATATTTTGAAGTGATTTTGTTGATGAAACATAGATATATATCTTGAGAAGAAATAGTAACCATTATCAGTCGTTAGGCCTAGGGGAAAGACGCGTGTTCACTGTAGCGGGGTTTCGCCACTCTGCCTCCCCTGGCCCCTGTGATGTGAGTACATTTACATATATAGAGAAGCCATTGCCTAAACTGTAGAGTGTGTGAAAGCTATAATGGCTGGCTTTGTGATATATTGGAACTAGCATGCGTTACATACGCCATAGCCATGGTGTGGAATGGGGCAGGCATTACCTGTACACCGCAGTTAGGAAGGGATTATTAGAGGTGTTCAGGGATGGAATTTGATAGTGATATTATACATGGGTATGAATTTGTGTGAAATATAAGACCAACATGCTGCAAGTGTTCGTGAAGGAGTGCGGTGTGTGCAAATATAGCGGCGCGTCGTAAATCTCGAGGCGAAGGTGCTGCGTCACGGTCACGTTGTACCGTAATAAGAAACATAAATAACTGCGGAGGTAGGGGTGGAATAATTGTTGTAGTCATGTATTTGTGTATGATTTAATGTGAAGTGTTCATGAATTCCGCTGCAAGTGTTCATGAAGGGATAATTTAGGGTGTGTAGCGTATGTTAGCAATACCTTAGCACCAGGCATGCGGGGACATAAAGACGCCTAGCAACCACGGACGTCATTGGACAGGTACTGTAACTTGCTAAGACACTTAGTGAGAACTTATACTTTATGTACAATGAATGTGAAATGTGCAGCGAGTGTTCGTGAAGGAGTTTTGTGGGTGCATAGCGTAGGTTAGTGATACCTAGCAGCAGGTGTGTGGGGACGAAAGGATGCCTAGGAACCATGGACGTCATTGAACAGGTACTGTAACTTGCTAAGACATCTAGTGAGAACTTATACATTATGTTCAGTGAACATGAAATATGCAGTGAGTGTTCGTGAAGGAATTCTGTGGGTGCATAGCACTGGTTAGCGATACCTTAGTGGCAGGTGTGTGGGGATATAAGGAGACCTAGCAACCACGTGCATCACTGAACAGGTACTGTAACTTGCTAAGACATTTGTTGATTATTTATGATTTATACAAAATGATTGTGATACGTATCACGAGTGTTTGTTGTGGGATATTGTGGGTGTGCAGCAGATGTGCAGATGACGTAAGGACGCCAGGCAACGACGGACCTCAGTGGACAAGCACTGTACTTTGCTAAGACAATTGTTGAATATTTATGATTTATAATAAAATGTTAGTGATATGTGTAACGAGTGCTTGTCGAGAGATAGTATCATGTGTTGCGGGAACCTTGGGGTAAGGAGAAAAAATAGAAATATATATATATATATATATATATATATATATATATATATATAGAAAAAATAACTGGGGTAATTTATATATATATATATATATATATATATAGAAAAAATAGAAATATATATATATATATATATAGAAAAAATAGAAATATATATATATATATATATATAGGAAAAATAGAAATATATATATAGAAAAAATATATATATATATATATATATATATATATATATATATATAAATATATATATATATATATATATATATATATATATATATATATATATATATATATATATATATATAATAGATAATGAATGGAGGAAGAAAAAACAAAAGGGAAAAAAAATAAGTCCATATGCCTAAAGGCATCCTCCATTCATAAAATACCCTGGATCTGAACTGAAGTGGATCAAATATTTGTGGGAAACAACTCCCAGGAAGTGAATTCCGGAAAGTAGTAGTTTTGGGGATAAATGAATTTTGATAAGCAGAGGTTCTGCATTGCGGGGGAGATAGTGTGAAATCATGGGCACTCCCAGCTGCCTGAGTATTTTGGGAAAAAATGTGAAGGGGAGGAACAATTGAAGCCAGTTCGTCTGAACACTTACGGTAAAAATATATATAAAATAATGCTAAAGAAGCAACATCTCTATGTACCGATAATAGAGGAAGGTCTTGCGTGAAGGCAGGATTACTGATTAATCTAATGGCTTTATTTTGAATTTTGTCCAACTGCCTCAATGCAACCACTCCACATCCACTCCACAGTGGTGAACAGTATTCGATCTGAGAACGCACATGACTTTTGTATATTGTGGCCATCTGCTCGTCAGAGAACTCACGATCTCTGTACATAAGTCCCAATTTTTTGGAAGCATTTTTAGCAAGGGATGTAACATAAGCTGTCCAGCTTAGGTTGAGGTTTAGATTAACACCTAGAATATCAATTGTAGTAGATATGGGAATATTGACATCATTTAAAATTATGTGAGAGTCTGAGGGATTCTTTCTGTTGGAGGAGAGATTGAGACAGTTGGTAGAGGAGTTTGGAAGGGTGTGTGAAAGGAGGAAATTGAAAGTAAATGAGAATAAGAGTAAAGTGATGAAGTGTATGTGGTTGGTAGATGGTAGGGGGATGAATATAGCTTTGAATGGCGAGTTGCTTGAGGAGGTAGAGTGTTTTAAATATCTAGGGTCACATGTTGCTGTGGATGGAAGAATAGATGCAGAAGTGAAGTTTAGAATAAATGAAGTAGGAAAGGTGCTGGGAGGAATGAAAAAAGTGTTTAGATGTTGTTCGCTTAGAATGGATGTAAAGAGAAGGTTGTATGAGGGTGTTGTGGTACCGACTGCGTTATATGGGGCTGAAACATGGAATATGGATGTAGCAGAGAGGAAAAGTTTGAATGTAATGGAGATGAGGTGTCTGAGGAGTATGTGTGGAGTGACGCGTATGGATCGAGTGCGAAATGATGAAGTGCGAAGGAGAACTGTAGTTGTTCGGGAGATGGCTGGTAGAGTTGAGCAGAGGGTGTTGCGATGGTTTGGGCATATGGAGAGAATGGATAATGAGCAATTGGTGAAAAAGATAACTAGATCTGATGTGAGAGGTGTAAGGATGAGAGAGAGAGACCACGAATAGGATGGATGGACAGTGTGAAGAGAGCACTAGATGCAAGAGGGATGTCTGTTGAGCAAGGAAGAGTGGCTGTGCATGACAGAAATAAATGGAGAGAAATTGTGAATGAATAAGTGATGACGCAGCCCTGAGGAGATATTCTCCCGCATTTGGTCTGATCAGCTAGTCAGGTCAGGTGCGGGTAAGGGGATGGGTCTGTTATGATGTGGCAGGGGTAAACCAGCTCTGCTGTCGGGCCCTGCTGCGGATGTCACTGATTGCATTGCACAGTTGACCCTTGTGTGGTGTGGTGCAGTGAGGATCTGTCCGTTCTCCCCTTGGGGCTAAGATGCGAATGAATGTGTTTGAATGGATGAGTAAATGGGGAGCGTGTCGTCCTGTCTCGGCTACCTCCCTTTCCTTGGGGGAAGCAGCCTAGGTATATAGATAGATAGATAGTTTTCCGAGCATTAAATGAGACCAGATTTGTTTTTCCCCATTGATTAATTTTAGAAAGGTCCTGGTTCAGAGAAATAGCTGTGTTTATTTGGGAATCTATAATATCAAATTGTGTAAAGGAGGTACTAAATGTGAAAGAACTATGAAGGGTCAAGTCATCAGCATAAGAGTGCTGAGGAGGTAGAAGGGTGTCGGTAGGCGGACCCACTGCCTCCAGTGAGGGAGGTGTTGCTGCAGAGGATCCAGGGTGGAGCAGTGGCCCATTCACACCAGGTAATTGGCCCTTCACAGGATCCACAGGAATGAGGGTGGATCCACCAACAACGCCTCTCCAGTTCTTCCAGCTGTTTTTCACCAGGGGGTTATTGACATATTTCACCCATGAGACCGACAGCTACACGTCATTCCTGGGGACTGTGTTGGACACATGGTTCACTTGTAATAAAGAGGAGATGGCCAAGTTCCTGGGGCTCTACTTCTTCATAGGTGTGGTGGTGGTCAATATGCCAACAATCAGGCATTACTGGAGGATATCCTGTCTCCATAACTACCCCCTTTTCCAGCGAGTGATGAGTGGGAGGTGTTTCAGGGCCATCCTGAAACACTTCCATGCCTTCAACTCACTCGCTATACTGCAGGACAATTGCGATCGGCTCATCAGGGTTCGCACGGTGATGTAGTACCTCCCTCAGCAGTCCCAGGACACCTACCTATCTGAAGAGCACCTCAGCCTGGACGGGAGGTCGCTGGCGTGGAAGGGGCACCTCAGCTTCTGCGTCTACAACCTGATGAAGCCCTCGAAGTACTCCATCAAGTTTTATATCCTGGCTGAGGCTTCCTTGGGGTGCATCTGGAACTTTGAGGTGTATACAGGGCAGAGGAAGGTGCTAAAGACCACTGTTTGAAGCCTCGTACAACCGCTGGAGGACCAGGGATAGAAAGTTTTCATGGACAACTGTTATAACTCTGTATTCCTGTGTGAGCCCTTTTTCAGTGCAGGAACCTATGTGTGTGGGACCCTACACTTGGCAAGAGGAACACCAAAGCTGCTGCAGGCCATCGCCAGGGCCAAGAGCCTGCCAGAGGAGGGCATGGCAGCAATGCACAAGGACAATATGATGGTGTTGCTGTGGAAGGACAAGTGCATCATCAACATGGTGTCCACCTTCCACAGCTCAAGCCCCGTCTAAAAGCAGGTTCGAGGGAAGACCAGCGGTCTTGACAGGAGGACAACCTATGTCCAGAAGATCGTGGACAAGCTCGTCGTGATGGAGGAGTACAATTGACACATGGGTGGGGTGGACCACTTCGACCAGATGGCCCAGTATTACCCCATCCAGCGGCAGATCGTGAAATGGACCATAAAGATCACCTTCTATTTCATCCAGATGGTCATTTTCAATGGGTTCACCCTGTACAAGAAGTACTCGCGTGGGTCGGTCAGTCTGCTGGAATTTGTTGAGGAGATAGTTGACAAGCTCCTCCACTTTGATGAAGCAGAGTGGCCTACATCAGGGCACGTCATCCAACCCGACAGCCAGCAGGACCTCCAGCACTTGCGGCACCTGCACCAGCACCAGCACAGGTGCCAGCACCACTGTCTCCTGGGCCAGCACCATCGCCTGGACCAGCACCAGCACAGGTGCGAACACCACCACCTCAAGGAGCAGGACCAGCACAGGAGCCAATACCATCATTGCCTGCAGGACCACCACGGGTACCGAGACGACCATCTTCAGCAGTTCCTGGTCCGTCAAGAGAACCTGCTGCCACTGCCATGCCCGGCCCTGCAGCTGCACCTCCGGGATGACAGGACCGGGGAAGACCAGGAAGACATCCAACTAAGCATCGGAGAGTCATCAACAATAGAGTGCAGATGGATCACACACTGGGCCATCGACGGGAGAGGATCCCCAACCAGAGGAGGCTCCAGTGCGTCCTGTGTGGCCTGGCGAAGATGGGGAGGAACACAAGTCACATATGTCCTGTTTGTGATGTGCCACTTTGAGTGGGTGATTGCTTCGAACGGTATTATACTGAGCGAAGTATTCCCTACTGGAGCGTACATGCACACACACACACACACACACACACACTACATAATTCCTCATCTTGAAATCCCACAATGTCCTGCAAGCAGCTCAACATCCCTGGAGGAAGTGAGTTTTCCAAATTTTGTTGATTTGTATATTGATGTGTTATCAATACCCCTATATTTTTCACACAAATAACCATTTTGTTCCAGATATTACACATATGACAGAAAGTGCAGCTTCATTAGCAGTAACTAGAAAAAAGAGTAGTGTTCATGTCTGGTAGGTTATAACACTATAAAAACTACCCTTGGAGATTTTACAGTCTGTACATAAAAATAAAAAAGAAAAAGAAAAAAGACTTTGCGAGCATAGTCTTCAGGCAAAGGGGGGGGGGGGAAGACAGTGTTTTTTTTTTTCCGCTTGCGGTAAAACTGGGTAGCGATCAGAAGAGTAATCTAGCTTTGTTTGTCTTATTACTCAAAAACTATTGGACGTATCAATTTCCTGTAAGAACCATGATAAAGATCATTGATGTATACGTATGTTCATTCCAAAAATATAAGCCTTTGGATGCATGTTTTGTAGGAAAAGGCGGGGGAACAAACTGTTTTTTTTTTTTTTTTTTTTTTTCTCGCTTGTAAAAGTAGCGAGTGCTCGGAGGAGTAATCTCATTTTGTCAGCCAATTACTCGAAAACTTTTGGACGTATCGATTTCCTGTGAGAACCATGATAAAGAGCAGTAAATCCTAAGTATGTACAGGACATAATGTAACATCTCTGATAAAAAGTCTTCGTTACGTAGGCAGGAAAATAGCGTTTGCTGTGCGTGCATGACGAAAGTGCAGGATGGCCTTGAGTATCCAGTAGTTTTTTTAGATTTACTCGGAAACTGTGAGTCCTATCAAAAAAAGGTGGTTACCATGAGAAAGCCCATGAAATTCTACACAATATTATGAAATAAAAACATAACGTGTGAGTGAAAAGTTTTGCAGTAGAGCTCCGTGAACAAATTTTTTTAATTTTTTTTAGTGGCTTTCAGTTTTTGGCTATTTTCTCGAAAATTACAAATCGTACCAAAACCGGACACAGCTCTTTTGAAAGCTGATGAAATTCTCTATCAAAACTTTAATAACATTTTTCTGTATGATGGAAAGCATTCGAATTCTGATGTTGGAAATTGAGATTGACATTGCAAAATGTTTATTCATGGCGGGCTAATGTAGTTTTATTCATGTTCTCTTTTTTTTTTTCTCTGCTTATCAGCTAGAACACACATCAACGAATAAGATGATGTAGGTTTTATGGCTGTATATTGAAGTTTGCGAGGGAAAATATGGCGAGAATACATGTTTTCAGCTGCCCTGGAGGGCTGGCCGGGCAGCCAATCGAGTAAAATTGTGTGCCATGAAACTTACTGAAACTTATGTGTGTGCGAGAGGGTTAATACTACTATTACTGCTACTACTGCCACTATCACAAAGATGTTTTAATGATCTTATTGGGTCTATATGGTAGTGGCAAGAATCTGTTAAAACAACTTCCACAGGAGAGGGGATTCATGGTACATAAGTATGTTCCTACCCATAGCTAGGTGCCTTTATCCTGCAAATCATCTCAGTGGTATCCTGCCATTGGCTATGAGTCTATCCCCCTTTAAGCTCATATCGCTCTCATTTATATATAGTACTTCTCGACCCTGTCCCTTCACCTCATCCTCAGCATTTTTCTCCCTCGTGTTCCCTCCACCTTTACTCATACATTTACTAAAGTTGGTACGTCAACTGTGACACCCTGTGTGTGTGTGTGTGTGTGTGTGAATATAAATATATATATATATATATATATATATATATATATATATATATATATATATATATATATATATATATGAGAGAGATAGACATACATAAATAATCTTGTATGTATATATATATATATATATAGACAGATAGGTAGATAGATGGATAGATAGATAGATAGACAGATAAATAGACACATAGATAGATTGATAGATAGATACATAATTATATATATATATATATATATATATATATATATATATATATATATATATATATATATAGATAGATAGATAGATAGATAGATATAATATGCGAGAAAGAACGAACCAAAGGCCGAGCCCACATGAACGCTCCTTTCAAGAAAAAACAAAAATAATACAGAGAGCCAAATTCAAGATCCATTCATTTCGAGATGCCTGGACACACTACGTTTGAAAGACTGGAGATCATAGGAAGTAGGAAATACAGACAGAGGGAAACAGTTCCAGAGTTGACCTGTTGCATAAATGAAAGACTGGGAGTAACGGTTAACTCTTGCATTAGAGAGTTGGACAGAATAGGGACGAGCGTTTGTTGCTAGACGGGTTCATCGTGCCCGTCATAAAGGTGGAGGGATGCAAGCAGACAGTTTAGAGGAACAGTGACAGTTGAAATAGCGATAGAAAAGAGATAAAGAGGCAACAGTGGATCCAAGAGACAGAGGTTGAAGGGAGCCAGTAAGAGGAGGAGAGCTGATGAGACGAATAGCCTTTGACTCCACCCTATTGAGAAGAGCTGTATGTGGGGAGCCTCCCCACACATGGGAGTTGTACTCTAAACAGAGGCGAATAAAATCCGTGTATAAAGTCAACAACTGTGCAGGGGTTAAGAAGGCACGGAGTCCGCTTAGCACACCTAACCTCTTGGAAACAGATTTTACAAGAGATGCAATATGATCTTTCCAAGATAAGTCCCTAGTGAATGAAATCCCAAGCATGTTCAAGAATGATGCAGGATTGAGCTGGATATTATTAAACATTAGTGGGTACTCCTGTGGAAGATTTTGACGGGTTGATAGATGTAAAAACTGAGTCTTTGATGCATTAAAAACAAAATTGTTTTTACCCCAGTCAGAGATACGAGCCAAGTCAGACATTAGGTGTGCCATAGCCTCATCCCTTGTTTGTTGAAGTAACTGCTGAGATGGACGTTGTCGGAACTGAATGGAAAGGTGAAGGGTTGAATCATCAGCATACGAGTGGATAGGATTAGATGTACAGCTTAGAAGATCAATGATGAATAAAAGAAAGAGAGTTGGTGATAGGACAGAGCCCTGAGGAACACCACTGTTAATAGATCTAGGAGAAGAACGATGGCCGTCTACAGCAACGGCTATAGAACGACCAGAAAGGAAGCTAGAGATGAAGGCACAGATGGAAGGATAGAAACCGTAAGAGGGCAGTTTGGAAATTAAAGATTTATGCCAGACTCGATCGAAAGCCTTTGAGATGTCAAGTGCAATAGCAAAGCTTTCGCCAAAGTCCCGAAAGATGACCAGGAGTCTGAAAGGTAGGTGAGAAGATCGTCAGTGGAGTGTCCCTGACGGAACCCATACTGACGATTAGAAAGAAGGTTGTGATAGGAAAGATGCTTCAAAAATTTTCTGTTAAGAATCGACTTGATGTTAAAGCAATTGGATGATAATTAGAGGGATGGGAATGGTCACCTTCTTTGGGACTGGCTGAATGAGAGCAAACTCCCAGCAAGAAGGAAAGGTACAAGTTAAAAGACAAAGACGAAAGAGTTTACCTAGGCAGGGTGTAAGTACAGAAGCACAGTTCTTGAGGACAACAGGAGGGACTCCATCAGGCCCATATGCCTTGTTAGTATTGAGGCCAGTGATGGCAGAAAATACATCAGCTGAAGAAACTTTAATGTCACTCATGAGGAAGTCAGAGGGGGAAAGTGATGGAGGAACAGCACCGGAATCATCTAAGGTGGAATTGGAGGAGACAGTCTGAGCAAACAGATCTGCTTTATCAGTAGAAGAAATAGCTACAGAGCCATCAGAATTGAAATGAGGAGGGAAGGATGATGAGTTAAAGTTGTTAGAAAGGTTTTTGATAAGGTGCCAGAAGGAACGGGAAGAATTCGAGTTGGAGAGTTGAGAGCATTTAGTACGGATGAAATCATTTTTAGCAGAGCGAAGAACAGACTTAGCACGATTCCGGGCAGAAACATAAGCAAAGATGTGATTCAGAGGTAGGTTGGCTCCGGTACGTTTTATAGGCCATCTTGTTGCGAATGGCATTAGAACAAGCGTGATTAAACCAAGGCTTTCTTGCATTAGTCAAAGGATATGAGAAAGGAATGTATGCTTCCATGCCTGATAGAATAACCTCTGTAATGCGCAAGGCACACTCAGATGGCTCTCGGCCATGGAAGTAATAATCATACCAGGGAAAATCAAAGAAGTACTGCCTGAGGGCCTCCCAATCCGCAGCTCCAAAGTGCCACAGGCGACGTCTATTCCGAGGGTCCACAGGCCATACCGGAGTGATAGGACACGTTAAGGTAACAAGGTTATGATCGGAGGAGATATACTCGTATATCTACCTATCTATCCATCAATCAATCAATCTATCTATCTATCTCTCTATCTATCTATCTATATATATATATATATATATATATATACATATATATATATATATATATATATATATATATCTATATATCTATGTATATATATATATATATATATATATATATATATATATATATATATATATATATATATTATATACTCGTATATCTCTATTTATCTATCTTTCTACATCTATTTATCTATCTATCTATTTGTATATATATATATAGTATATATGGACAGTATATATATATATATATATATATATATATATATATGAGCTGAATGACAGACTAACATAAGTGCTAAGAGAATCAGCGGAGGTAGTAGGAAAACCTAATACAACCAAAGCCAAGAAATATTCAGAAAAGACACTCGAGCTTATGAAAAAACGAAAAGAAATGAAAGTACAAACAAAGACGATATAGAACGAACGGAATTATAGAAGCTTATCAACAAAAGACAAAGGAAAGAAAAAAGAAAGAAACATCGATCAGATCAAAGAAACCATCAATAATGGAAAAAGTTTGAAACAGGTCCGAAGTAAAATGGTGCGAGGAAAGCAACAAATGACATCTCTGAAAGAAAAAAAAAAAAAAAAACGGTGAAATCATTAAATGCAGAGAAAAGATAGTGAAGAGAGTTGAAGAATTTTACAAAGAACTGTATGCATCAAAGACAGTAGTACCATCAGCTAACTTTTCAGTTGACACAAGTGAAATATCTGAGGTAACACCAGACGAAGTAAATATTGGTTTTAAAAATAAGGAAAGAGGGAAGGCTCCGCGGGGAAGATGTAGCAGTAACTTTTTTACTGATGGGTGCAGGAGTAGAAGTACAAAATAGGCTTGCTCACTTATATACCCACTGTATAAAACAAAAAAAATCCCAAAACATGGTGTAATGCAATAGTTATTTTACTCTACAAAAAGGTGACTTAACAGATCTTAGTAACTTTTGACCCATTAGCTTATTACAGTCATTTACAAACACTTCACGAAAGTCCTTACGAACAGAATAACAACAATTTTGGAGGAAAACCAACCTCGTGAACAGTCCGGATTCCGGAGTGGGTATTCGACCACTGATCATCTACAGACAATGAATCAGCTAACTGAGAAAACTACAGAATATAACAAACCACTGTGCTTAGGATTTGTTGATTACGAAAAGGCTTTTGACGGAGTGGAGCACACAGCAATTATAAATTCATTGCGAGAACAATGAGTGAATGAGAACATTGTAAAATTGCTCGAAAACATATATACAGAGGGAACTGCTACAGTTAAATTACATAAGGACTCGGAAAAAATTAAGATTGAGAAGGGCGTGTGTCAGGGAGATATAATTTCACCCTAATTATTTACAGCATGCCTAGAAAGTATTTTCAAAAAACTAGACTGGGAAAACAAAGGAGTGAACATAGATGGAGAAAAGCTAAACCATTTAAGATTTGCAGATGACATTGTCCTAATATCAGAAACAGCGGAGGCATTGCAAGAAATGTTAAATGACCTGAACAGAGAAAGTCAGAAAGTAGGACTAAAGATGAACCGCAGTAAAACTAAAGCAATGTTTAATCCACAAACACCAAAGAGCGTCATCAGATTAAGCGATGAAATTCTTGAAGAAGTTGTGGAGTACAACTCTCTCACTCACTCATTGCCAGACGCCATGTATCCCAAACGGGGTGGCCAAGGGCTTAGAGTTAATTGTTTTACAGGGAGGGGCACTAATTCTCCACCAACCCCACTTGACACGTGGGGAGAACGTTATGCCAACAGCATCTGGTGTTCCTAGGCGGTCACCCATCCAAGTACTAACCAGACCCAACATTGCTTAACTTCAACTACTTGGGCAAATACTAAAATTAACGAAAGATCATGACAGCAAAATAAAAAGACGAATTACAATTAGATGGAAAGCTTTCGGTAAACATAGAGACATTATGAAAGTAGCTTGCCAGTTTGTATGAAACGAAAAGTATATAACGAATGTATAATTCCAGCTATGACGTATGGTTGTGAGACCAGGCAACTGACAAAATCAATGGGAAATAAATTAATCCATTCTCAGAGAGCAATGGAAAGGTCAATGTTGGGAATATCTTTAAGAGACAGGGAAAGATCAACTTGGGTGAGAGAGCAGACTAAAGTCAAACATATTATAGAAGGTATTAAGAACAGAAAGGGAGGTGGGCAGGCCATACAGGAAGAATAAGGGATAACCGATGGAGCAAGATGCTGACTGACTGGACACAAAGAAATTGTAAGCGTAGGAGAAAAAGGCCAGACAGGAGATGGAGAGATGAGATAGAGAAATTTGTAGGGAAAACGTGGCAAAGATTGGCTCAGTCAAGGAATTCGTGGAAAAGGTTGGGGAGGCCTTTGTTCAGCTGTGGACTAGGTATGAGGTGCTACCCAAAAGTTCCAGGAATTTGAGCAGAGGGAGTCATCCATTTTTGCCTTTTGCCATTAGGAGGAGTCAGCAGTACCCCTTGTGCATCAGTGTGTCCCTGGCCATGTCTGTGAGCAGATGTGTTGTTGAGCTATGCTTACTATTGTAACGTGGTGTGTAGGTTGTTTGGTGGTTTTGCAATGGCGAACCAATGGCGCAGCAATATCAAGTTGAAGTTGATCGTTTTCTTCAGTATCCAAGGGAGTGTTGACACGGGATTCATCCCATCCGGTCAGTCTGTCATCGGAAAGTTTTACTGTGGAGTTTTGCAGCATCTGAGGGAGAACATCTGCCACAAACGTCCAGAACGGTGGAAAAACAAGGACTGGGTACTGCATCATGACAAAACCCCCGCCCACACATCAATTGTTGTCTGGCAGTTCCTGGCTTCCACTAACACGGTAGTCATTCCTGACCCACATTATTCGCCTGACCTTGCCCCCTGCGACTTTTTTCCTGTTTCCCAAACTGAAATTATGACTGAAAGGGAATCGATTTGACTCGACTGAGGAGATCCAGACAGAATCGCAGGAGGTGCTCAAGACCGTCACACCTGAAGCCTTCCATGGATGCATGGACTCGTAGAATAAATGCTAGGACCACCGCATACGTGCCCAAGGGGACTACTTGGAAGGTGACAGTGAGAACTAGGAGGTAAGGTAACTTATTTTCCTACAGTATTCAAATTACCAGAACATTTGGGTAGCACCTCATAAGTTGGTGTAGCCAGGAAGGATATTTTTTGAGAGGCTTAAGAGGTTGAAAGCTATGGCACATTCTCCTTTATTGATTCCCGTATGTATAGTTTCTATTTGCCACATAATATTTCAATTATCTTCTTGGAGTTTCTTCAGGAGTTCCACAAAGGATAGCTACATTTCGAAACTATCTTCTTCCATCTTCAGGCTGTATCTGATGGTCCTTTTTTTTATTTTGATTATGGCTTTATGGCCATTGCCCACTGTAAGGGGAAATAGGCCAAATAAGATGTTGAAGGGTAACACTTCATTGCCACACCAGCACTGCACATGACGGCGGTTCTGAGGGGCCAGACGTGGAGGCAACATATGGTAGAAGGCTTGTAGATTGGCCAGACGCACTTCCTCCTTCCTGAAAAACAAGATGGGTCAGATTCTCACCCAGGTCGGCAGCCCAGAGCAGATCGTAGAGGTTGGAGTAAATCGTGGCTCCAAGCTGGTACAACCGGATTTGTGTGTCAAGGGCCAGGAAGTGTCAGTAGAACATGTCCAGCTGATCCTTGTGGTCCATGATGGTAGGGCGAGATGGGTTGCCCTTCATTGCCGGAGGAGGGGAGGACTCATTGACCTCCTCTTCGGCCGAGGAGCTGGTCAATACATCCTCAGCCATGGAGACGGAGGAAGAAGAGTCCCGCCCCTCCTTGGTCTCTGACAGTGGATGGTGAATTTCTGCCGTGGTATTTGCCGTGTCCATGTCTGGAGCCGGGTCAGTGATTGGGGTGGCACTCCTGTTGAGAGGAGCCACCAGCCCCAGCCTCTTCTGCAATGTTGTGAGGGAGGCAGTAGGTTGCTGCTGCTGGGTACGGTGCTCCTGTCAGTGAGAAACAGTGTACATAATGGGTGATGCACTCAGGGATGATAAGGAGAGGCAGTCTGTTCTCCTGAAAGATTTTGGGTAGAAGAATGTGCAGAGCCCCTTTGTCACCCCCTCAAAAAGCTTTTGCCATCATGATGCACATCTCCATGACAGTGCTCATCTCCCCAGGACTCACAGGATCCCTGGCCTGGCGTCTCCGGGCCGTGAGACGTCACCATGCATGGGCAGAACCCTGCACGGCCACACTTCCTGGTCCAGTAACATCCCGAGCCTCAGGACCTTTAGGAGTTCCAAGGAGACTAAACTCCACTGTCTCTCCATCCCCAAGGGAGCATTGGAGGTGCTGTAGGTTTGATTTAACGACAGCCTGGTGGGCACATAAACATCAATGCCAGTATCCTGGCACTTGATGAAGCCATACTCCGCCCTGACATTAAACTAAACCACAGTCCCTCTGATCTTCTGGGCCGCATGAGACTGTGGTCTACTGGATGCTCCACTCAACACATCGCAGGCAATAGCAGGAGATGTGTCAACCATGGCTGTCGGTCATCCTCTCTCTCTCTCTCTCTCTCCCTCTCTATCGGGACCTGAAGGTTTTGTCGTGGGTGGCTGCTTATATATGATACAGGTGAATCAAGCGGAGACAGGTGGGTGGAGCTGATCAGCTAAGCTGATTGCTCATTGGCTGTTTCATTGGTTAAGCTTATGTGGCGTTTTCATCATAGTAGGACTTGAAAATCTTCGACTTGTGTGTTTATTGTAGGTTGTTTTTTGATAATGTACAGTACGTTGCCTCCAGAAACAAGAGCCGGTGAGGGTCTTATTTCCTGTCTATTATTTCAATGATTTCATGCAAGTCTTGTGTCAGGCGGGATGTGTGTAGGGTGGCGTAGTGGTTCTTCATGGTTCCATTCTGCAGGTGACAGGTGAGGCACCTCGATAGTCTGGTCCAAGTCATTCCAATGTATGAGTGAGGTTTGCACTCCTCACTGTTGCAGTTAGGCTGGTAAATAACATGGTCCTCCTGAAGGGGCATCTTGGTCACGCTGGGTCGGTTACAAAGCAGAAGGTGGGCTGTTCTCTTTGTTTTGTAGATGATGAGGGCAATGTGTTGTTCCAGGTCTGTAGGGTGTACATTTCTGTATACAATGTCCTTGATGATCTTCTCATCTGTCCTGTAGCCTGTAGACATGTGGATTCTCTAGTATATCTTGATGTGTTCATCGGTTGTGGGTGTAGTGGTGTTTTGGTGAGTATACCATTTGTCCATGTGTCTCGTAAGTATGTCAGTGTCAGTGTAGCCATTGTTAATGAAGACTTGAGTTAAGTGATCTAGTTCCTGGTGGTCATCTTTCCAGAAAGGGCTGTCCTTATGTAGGCTGATGGTGGAGAGCAGGTAACGTCTGCCGCACTCACTATCTCCATCCAGGCAGTCCTTTGTTCGTGGGCTTAGTGAATATTGTAGTCTTGAATCCTACGTTGTGTTTAGTGAAGAGTATGTCAAGGAATGGAAGGCTTCCGTTGTTGGCGTTTTCATAGATGAAGTTAAGTCCAGAGACATCGCTGAAGCCCTGTCTGAGGTCCTGGAGCTCCTGAAGGTCCTTGATACGAACGAAGATGTCGTCGACATAGCAGCAGTATAGGCAGGGGTGGCTAGTATCTAGGAGTTTCGATTCGATGGTCCCCACGTAGAAATTAGCGAACAGGACTCCGAGGGGAATGCCCATTGCTACACCGTAGATCTGTTTCTGACCACTTGGGCAAGTGAAAGGTGCTTCTTTCGTGCAGAGCTCCAGCATATTCTTCAAGGCCTTCTCTGGGATGTCGAGGGGCTTGGTGTCTTTTGCAGCGGTATACACGGTCGAGCATGTAGTCAATCGTCTTGTCTACAGGAACTACAATCTTAGAGCCTGCCCTGTCAATGTGGTGATCAGTGGATGCTTTGTGCTGAAACGAACATAAATACGGTGTAGAAGCAGCTGCACAGAGTAGTGGTTTATTGCAGAACAAAGCATTCATTAATTACCATACTGACTGGGTAGGCTCTAAGATTCTAGCAAGATTGAAAAGCTTTGATAAAAAAAAAATGTAATAGAATCTTGCCTAACTTCTGGCACATAGAAAATGAATGTAAACATGAGCTATGGTCATTCTAAGTTTAATAAATTTAATTGTTAACTAAATTAATTTAAAAGCAATACCCCCCAGACTAACAACTGATTGTATCCTTGTCTTCTGGTTGTACAGTCACGCCTGTGTGGAACACACCGAACATTAATCCTCTATGTTCTTAAGTTAAGCAGCAGTATTTACCCCCTTTTGTCAGGTGCATCCCCAAGGAAAAACATCAGGTACCTGTTGTTTTGTGTGTCGCTCATTTTAATTTCAGGTCGTCCTTTGTTCTATGTGCCACTTCCTGGTGTGTGTGTATAAAAGACCTCTATCCTTTTCGTCCTTGCATCACTCTTGAGATGTAAGATACGAAGGTACTCATTGTCGCAACTTTCATTTCTCCTGTGGTTATTTTGTATATCTGTCTATCTATCTATCTATCTATCTGTCTATCTATTTTTTTCTCTCTCCTTATATATATATATATATATATATATATATATATATATATATATATATATGCAGATGTATATTATAAGAAATATGTGTTTGCATGAATGTATGTGAACGAGGGGGGTCCCCAAGTTTCCTGGAATAGTTAAAACAAAAATTCGTTACAAAGCTTAAAAAAAAATCAATTTAGTTCCCTTCAAAGTACTTCCCTTGAGAAACTATTCACTAGTAACAGCGCACTTCCCATTCCTGGAAACATTTCCTATACTCGTCTTTTGTCACCTTGTCTGGAATTCCCTGCGGTTTTTTTTTCCTAAGTTGTCAATTTTTCTGTATTTCAGGTAAAGCTTAATGTTGGCGAAGAAGGAAAAATCACAGGGAGCGAGATCTGGAGAGTATGGGGAGTGCCGAGCAACAGCGACGTTGTTTTTGGCCAAAAAATGCTGAAACAACAACGTGCTGTGATTGGACGTTGTCATGATGTGATAACCATATCTGGATGCGCCACTTCTCTTGACGTTTGTGCCTGATGCTTTCCCGTAGACGCCTTAACACAATAATGTAAAACTACTGGTTCACAGTCTGTCCATGGAGAAGAAATTCTCTATGGAGAACTACTTCATTGGTAAGAAAAAATCAGCATTGTCCTGATTTGACCTGACCTGATGTGCTTTTTCCAGTCTTGGAGATATCGGTGTCTTCTGCTGACTGAATTGCTGCTTGGTTTCGGGGTCATACCTGTAAATCCAGGTCTCGTCACCCGCAATGACATTTGAAAGAAGTTCTGGGTCATTTCTCAGCTGTTCCTCCAAGTTCTAACACACGTTTTGCTTTCTCATCTCCTGCTAGAAGACATGGAACGAATTTTGTTGTGACTCTGTACATGCCAAGATCTTGTCAAAATCCGTAGGACTGACTGCCAAGAAATATCCGTCGTCTCTACTAGTTCGTCAATAATGCGACGACGATCTTCCAAAATTGCCAGTCGAATTTTCTCGCTTTTCTCATCTATTTGAGAGATCGAGGGACTGCTAAAATAAGAACAGTCTTCAACTAGTCTTTAACTGACATGTTGCCTTCTTAAAATGCGCGCACCATTCGCACTTTTTTTTTTTTTCTTAGTCTCTTCCTCAAATATTGTCATTGCCTAAGCCGCGGTTTTCCCAAGCAAAGAAAGAAAAAAAAAAAAGCACACCCATTACTCATTCAAATCTGCCATCGTGGTTTCAAGATGAAAACCACAGAAGTCACTCGCGCAAAAAAAAAAAAAAAAAAAAAAAGCCAGAAATACGGACTCAACCCTCCCAGTGAGATACCACGTGGAGAGTGATTCAACAGACTACATGCAATTGGTGCATACTGCTGCAACGAGGAACTACTTGTTTTTCTTGCACTATCGATCTATTCCGGGAGTTTTGGGAGTCCACCCTCGTAAATCACTCTGTCTGTTAATCCATTTATAATATTGAAATCTAACACACGCCGTCCATAGTTCCGTAGATAGACTGTTATGAAATTGTTGAATACGAAGGCTCTCCCATTGTCATTCAGGTAAGTCATCCCAATATCTCCTAAAGCGACCCTGGCTGTTTGTGTCTTACGAATGATTTTCGGACAAGAGGTTCTTCGCTTATGCAGACTTTAGCATCTTTAGTGAAGCCATTTCACACAACACTGGACCACACAATACCACACGAAATCACGTTCATGCAGCACACCCCACTAAGCACCTAAGGTATTATAATTAAAGAAAGGCTCTGAGGGTATAGAATTTTGTACTTATGTAGTTGTATTCACTATAATAAAGATTTAAGGACCGAGATTAATCATTCTTACTTACCTCTTCACTTCATCATTATCAAACAGCATTTAGGATCGTAAGATGATGTAAACATCTGTTCTCACCTTACTGATAAGGACATTGGCGAGTTCGTGCACTCTCTCCTCCAACCTCAGACCTTACCAACCATGTTTCCATGGTGGTTGCAAGAATAACAGTTACACGTCAGCCAGCTGAAAGCGTTCAGATAGAATATGGCCATAATGTAAAGTATTAATATTTATCTTCCTTAGTCGCCCATCTGCTATGAAACCAAAATATTTGTTTTTATTTTAATCGCCCTGTATATCAAAAGTTCAGTACTCGTATCTGTCACTGCAACTTGATTCCTTCATGTGCTTGTCATCCACCGTTGTTAAAACTGCTTAACAGACGCTAGTAGATTAGCAGTGGAATTTTAGTTAGCATGGGTGAAAGTCTCCATCGATCACATATGTGCAACGAACTTCATTCTTTAGTTCCACACCGCTTGCCCTTACATTTCAGTAATACATTAGGCATCTAGACTCGTTCTTTCAGAGAAAATGTGAACTAAAGAAATACATAGATCATTTTGAGGTTATTGAAGATATTGTTGTGAACGATATTATTTCAGAGTTGAAACCGGACCATCATTTTCCATCTATGATCGGTCAGTCTGCTTTCCTTTCTTGTGGCACACATGAACCTTACATTGAAATACTTTTGAATAACAAAGCCTAACCTTCATAAATTTCAGTCCACCATTACAATAGGATTTTAAAAGGGTCTTTGTAGTATTAACAAAGAGTCTGCTTGAGGTAAGGTGTTGAAAAAAAGTATGTATAACTGTGATAAATAGTAGCGGGAAATGTGGAAGATCAAGAAGAAGGTAGATTTTCTAAGTGAATGTGGGAATCAATGAGACGTGGAAGCTGTAGAAGTTGAATCTTTGATAAGGGATTAGAGAGATGGATAAACAATGTATCGAGATGCGAGTAGTATATATTTCTCCGTTGGTACTCACTCACTTTTTTTTCCTTTTCATATACGAACTTTTGTTTCTTCCAAAAATCATTATGAAGCACATTATATGGATCATATGTCCAGTAACCATTTAAAAGAGATGATGCCTATTTCACTTAGCGCACTAGGGATAATCCTCGTATCTTTTGCTCTTTCCCAAGTATTACCGAGAAAAACAAGACGATGAAGAAGATGGGGCTGAAACATTCTCTTTCTTATATTGTTTCGTTATCTTTTCACGTAAGTTTCCATTCATTAATACATCCTTATGTGAACCACTCGGGGAGTCGATATAGTTGCCCAATATTTTGGGCCAAACAATCATTCTGCGAGCCACAGGCCTGAACATTCACGACCTCAGCACTAGTTTTCGTTGTCCGTGCTGCATTTATGCAAATGACTTATAATTCCGGATTTGTGCATTGGTATTCTTTTTCCCATTCCACGGTTTGCTGTGGGTGGGGAACGAAAGGCTTGTTTTCAGCTGGAAGAGGAGAAGGATGAAGGAAATTAAGCGAAAAGCGCTCATTCAGAAAACTGTTGTTACATCCCTGTCCCAAAATGCCACAGGCTCCAACAGCAGTAGTTTAGCATAGAAAGGACATTGCTCAGTGAGTTGTTCTTCCTATGGTCACCCTTCTCCGTGTGCAACAACAAGATCGGGTCAAGCATGGTAAATAAACACTGGTTTCTCAAGTTCGCGGTCTTTATTCACCAAATAATTACACTCAGTGCTTGCCAACTACACTTCACTGTTTTCACAAGTACTGGAGCTATACAATCATCACTAGGCAGCACTGACACTGAACTGCGCTGAGACTAAAAACTAAAATGAGACTGACTCCCCTGGGCTTTTCCACCTCCTTTACCAGCCTTCCAACTTCTCCAGAATTCTAATACACTATCGAAGGAACAACAGTTACCAATCAGAGACATTCCAATACACCAATCCTGTATGAGACAGCCCTAGTATGTATTCAACATGGAAGGTGGGTGTTAGCGCCGATGTGGTGACATGTGGAGGTATAGGAGGACTACTGGGCCTTGAGATAGGTCACTGCCCCCGAGAAATAGGCCTCGAAGCCTTTGCCCAGAGTCGGACACATAGAAAAAAAAAGTCAGAGACATTCAAAATACCCCCAAGTTTTCCTACGCTACGTAACACTCCAAACCATTTACTATACAAACTGATATAAAATAACACAATTTAACAAACAATCACATTAATAAAACATAATAGAGAGAAAAACACAAAATGTAATGACTTTACAAATTGTCTCAGCTCACAAATAGCAGGCTAACTAGCAACTTTGACTCGTAAATGAAAAATACAAGAACTTTACTGAGAACCTTCCGTACTTCCTATCTAGGAAATCTCTCTTCTCAACACAGCCCACTCCCTAGTCCTATTGTCGTCCCCACAAAACTACACAGTACCTACAAGCATAATCATTAATCCTAATGAAACATCTAATCATACACAAAGTAATACTTCAACTTATCAGGTCTTCTCCTATGCCTCTTCCAACGACGTCCCTGCTTCTCCACATAGTCCACTCCTGGAAAGACTCGACCCTCTCCCTGGTTCATTTCTTCTCTTGGGAAACAGTCATCATCCTCTCATGATTCAGCTCCTCGATCCTCCTCAACATCATTGGCTATGGGTGTGCACGATTCTTCGGAGACGTCCCAGCTGTACTGTCCTGGCCCATGGCACCGCCAAAGACGATTTACGTGCGCCATCTTTGGATGAGACTTCCCACCTCCCCGAATCTGGTACGTCATGTTTGACAAGTGGTCCTTCACAGTGCAGGGCCCATCCCATTGGCTCTGTAGCTTCCGTGACTGTCCTTTCTTCACCTGAGGATAGTACAGCCAAACTCTGTCACCATCCTTGAAGCTCACCTCACTTGCCTTGGCATCATATTTGTGCTTCATCATTTTGCCTGAAAACTTCAGAGCCTCTAGAATGATGTACCTCAGCCAGTCTCTCCTGAAGTTGCTTCGCATAGCTGGAGGTGTCCGTAGGCAGCTCTTCACCAAGTAGTCTTCCCACTAACATATCAACTGGCAATCGTAATTTGTGGCCCAACATCAGTTTTGCAGGGGTGTAGCCGGTAGACTCATGGGATGATGACCGATAAGCCATCAGCAATGCAGGTAATTTCTGGTCGAATTCACTTTGTCCCTCTACACAGTACTTGGCCAGTTCCTGTCCCAGGGTCCAGCCTGGTCTGCTTGATCCACAGTAACTTGCAGCACTCACGGAACACAGCAGACTCGAAGTTTCTACTAGGGTCTGAATTTAGCTCTTGTGGCATCTCAGAATGACAGAAAAACTGGTCTACCAATAGCAACAGTCCCAGCCTCTTGACTGGGGACGGCATAGGCTTCTGGCCACTTTGTGAAGTAGTCCATGGCAACATATATTGGTTTCCTCTACCAGTGAGTGGCAGAGATCCAGCAATGTCCACCGCAACTTTTTACATTGGTGCACCCATTTGGTACAGCTGAAGCGGGGTGCAACCACGTTTCTTGGGTCCCTCCTTGGCTCAGCATACATCACAGGCCTGACACCACTCTTCAACATCCTGCCACATGCCAGTCCAGTTGAACCTTTGTCACAGGAGACTTAAAGTTTTTGACACTTCCAGGTGCTCACTAGTGATCTTCTTATGGGATTCATCCAAGATCTTAGACCTCATTTTTTTTCAGAACCATCAGTTGCCAATACCTGCTGGGACCACCGGGTGTCTCCCACTGAAGTTCCAGTAGTCCGTTGTTCAAATGAAGAAGGTCCCATTGACTCCAGTAGCTCTTAGTTGCAGGGCTGAATCTGGAAATCTCTTCCCAAGATGGTCGCACTGTACTCTGCTGCAGCCACTCTAGCATTGTAAATCTACATCCTCCATCTTCATATTCTTCAGGTCTTCTTCATCTGACGCTGGCCCCTGTCACTGCAGTATGCATTTCTTGCTACGATCTTCTCTCACGCTACAGTAAGGTCTCTCATCTAATGAGTAATAGGTACCAAAAAAACACTCGTTAGATGCGAATTTGTTAGATGCAAATATATAAACATATGGAGAAAATTATAATAGGTAAAAAAATTGGACCGAAACCCTATTTTGACCCTATTTTCACTCATTATGTAAGTTATTGGAATTAATTTAAGTCATATAATCATACACAGTGATATGTAATCTAAAATAAAGAAGAAATAATGTGGATAACTCACCCATGAATGATGAATAAGGTACATGGGTAAGACGAAAGGTGGTATCCGAGGCGGGAAGGGAAGCTACTGGGCCGCTCCTCCTCCCTCCTCCTCACCAACGCCACCACCACCACCACCCTCCTCCCTCCTCTCGCTCTCCACTGCCTCTTGCGATACCTCCCTGAGTTTTGTTATCATTTCATCTGCATTCTTTTCCTTCCCAACAAATCCAGAAAAGTCATCAGGAATGTCACCAAGAAGATTCTCTATGTTCTCATCATCATCACTCACAGACTCTTGTCCTTCATTTCCATCGAGATTTGCCACAACTTCCCCAAGCTCACGGCGTTTGTTTAAATATTCGGTGACAACTGTTTGTCTTCTTTCATTCACTTTCTTTGCATAGGTTTCACTGAGCTCCTGGTTTAGTTTCTATACCAAAGGTAACACCTTTCCCACCCACAGAGACTCTGATGCGCCAGTAACATACAGAAACGCTTCCATTTGTGCCAGATCGGTAATCTTTCTAGACATGTAGCCAGCCATAACATTTGTTTTTTTTTCTTCTTTGCTTTCCTTTTCTTCTGCCATCAACTCAAGCTCTGCATCTTCCACCATCTCTTCAGCCAATGACATCACGCACTCAGCCAAGGTGGCGGCAGATTTGAACTGCACGCCCAGGATTTTTTTTGTTAGATTCAAAACTTCCTCATTAGATACAAATATGGGTAGAGGTCCAATAGTGTCGTTAGATGCGAATTCATTAGATGTGAACTCTTTAGATGCGAGATCACACTGTACACTGCATGCAATCTGGGTCACAATGCCGATGACTCAGGCTGTCAGCATAGCCATGTACTTGCCCAGGATGGTGCTGCAGCTTATAGGTGTACTGGTGCAGCATCCGAAGCCAGCGCGCTAGATGTCCTTCCTGATTCTACCCTGGAATGGCAACCTGGGTCCAAAAAAGCCCAGCAGAAGTGCATGAAACCACATTTTTAGCCTGCGCACAGCGTTGGGAAGCAATATTCCAGTTCTCGGTCTGCATACACTTTAGTAGAGCAAGTGCCTTAATGGTGAGCAGATGTGTAGTGCTCCCTCTCTCACTGTCTCGCCATGCCAGCACTCATGGTTGCCATTTTGAACCCACTGCACCAAGTAAGTACTTATTTTGTCTTACATGACACTTTAGTATGTGTTGCCATACTGACCAGTGTATTATAGATTGTGAATGAGACTAATAGGGAACTTAGCCAGAACCTTGGGCTACATGACCAAGCAGGAGCCACTGCCCGGTTTTGCCACATTTCTCCACAGGAAGATTTTTTTATAATGTGCTTCTCTTTTTTTGTTTTCTTGAATTTGTTTTCTTGGTTTCGGCTGGAAGTTATAGGTATTTACAAATTAATATAATTATCATTGTTTGGTACCTACCCATAATTTCCCATGTTTACCTTTATGATCCACTTACCTGTTATATGATGATATACTTACATGTTATATATGATGATATGCTTACCTGGTATATATGATGATATACCTACTTGTTATATATGATGATATACTTACCTGTTATTAACTGTCCTGCTTATTGATGCACTTACCTTGCAGTACCTGCAGAGGCTGATGCTATACTTCCCCTTTATTATCTGTGTTGGCTAATGTTGTACTTACCTGTTATTACCTGTGGTGGCTGACAACTAACAACTTCCTTTCTCTTTTGTAGATATATGGGCTCAAGACTGTGATGGTTTGTGATGTCAATACCCACTAAATGTGTAATGCCATGCCTTACCTGGGCAAGGGGACGGTGGAACTACCTAAGGGAAGGATGCGTGGGGAGTACTTCACGGTGGAATTGACAAGGGACGACACACGTCGAGGAAGAACCGTCACTACTGACAACTGGTTCTCGTCTCTACCCTTGGCCTTGTCACTCTGGGAGGCATGAATTGAATTCGTAGGTACCATCAAACGCAAGCCTTACCTGCCAAGAGATGTACTGAACATGAGGATGGATGTGGGGAAGTCTGTGGCTCTTTACAACTATGAGAAGGAAGGGACGCTGATCTGCCACCAAGCCAACGAAGAGCGAAGACAGGTCCAACTCCTGAGCACAATCCACCATCGGCCTACCGTGATTAAGGTCAAAACAGACGCCAGATGTTTTACAGGATGCTACATATAAGGGAGGCGAGGACACCATTGACCAGCCAATCTGCAGCAGCACCATCCTGCAGTTTCAGAAGACACTTCGGTGGCCATCTGTGCTTTCTTCTATGGCAGGGTGAACTTGGCTCTTACAAATGCCTCACACATCATCCACAACACACAAGTCAGGCAAAGAGGCCATGAGGAGGATGAATTCTAGCCTACGGTTGGCAGTAGAGAGCTGCGTCAGCCATGGGTGCAAATTCAACGTCACGAGTCGCCCACACTGTCACTGGGAAGTTGAGGTTCCTTCCTAGAGGCACATTTGGTGTGAGGAGCCAGCACCTGCCTGAGGAATCTCCAGCAGACGAACCCAGGAGGCAGAAACGGTGTTATCGCTGCCCCAGAGCCACGAACAGCAGGACCCAGTTTACCTGTGTGACGTGCCACCAACCCCTCTGTAACAGCCAGAAGAACGAAGTCTGTGTGACCTGCTTCCAATAAAGGCAAGAGTCCAAACGCATTTTTTTCTGGTTGGCAGTGCTTTATTGTATCCTCTTGGTCAGTTCTGTGGTTATTCAATGCATTTTGGCTGTCCTATTAATATTTTTCCCAAGGATTTCCAGAAAAAATCTGGCCCCCCTCAACAGTTATGGCAATATAACGTACCCTATTTTCTTTTTTTCACAGCTCTGCTCCTGTTGGAACAAACATTCCAACTCCTCACCACCAGAGACATCCATCCCTCTAGTCCACCATTTTTTTTTAGTGCATTAATATTTTGACTAGATCTTCAATAAATAGAAACAATCACTGTTGTTTTATTATCATCTAACATAATGTTAAGGAATGCTTGAGGTGGTTATAGCGACCAATTAACTGAGACTCCATAAGTTTTTTTTTTTTTTTTTCGCATAAATATTTAAGTAAGCAGTTCCATTATTGGTACCTGCACCCACACCAGGCAAGTCAAGATTTTTAAGGCTACTTTCCAGGGTTAATGTCTTCAGCCACTTCAGTGCTGCATGGTCCGTCCTGGTGATGAAGTAGGACTCATACAAGTAGGGATGGAAGAAATCAAGGCTCAAGGATTATCATCACAACCAATAGTTGCTTCCGAGTCAAACAATAGTTCCGCTCTGATGGGCTGAGCTTCTTGCTGTAATTTGCTTCCACATACTCTTTGTTGTCCTTCTTCTGCAACTGGACTCCGCCAATACCTTGGTCACTAGCATCACAGCCCAGAGTGAATGGCTAAGCTCTGATCTGGGTATGACAACACTGAACAGTTTGCCAACGCATGCTTGAGTTCATCGAAAGCCTTTTGTTTCACTGCAGTCCACATAAACTTCTGCCTCTTCCCCAACACCTTGTGCAGAGGTGCTACTATCATTGCAAAGTCCTTGACAAAAATGTCGATAGTAGATACACAAGCCCAGGAAACTCCACAGTTCCTTCACACAAGTTAGAACTGGCCAGTTTCTCACTAGCTAGTTTTTCACAGCTGCCAATGTCTCCAGATCAGTACGGACGCCGACCTCACCTACAATGTGTCCTAGGTACTTCACATCCTTCTGGAACAAGTAGCACTTCTTAGAGTTTATCTTGAGGTGTGCTGGTCGGATCCTGTTGATCACCTCTGACAACTTCTCCAATTTCTGGTCAAAATTCCATCCAAACACATTTACATCATAGAGATAGATCAGAGCTGTCTGCCAGTGTAGGTCATCCAGTATCTATCCATGAGACGCCCAAAAGTAGCCAGGGTGTTACATAGGCCAAATGGCATCACTTTGAACTGCCATAAACCACGCCTGTACGAAAAGGCTGTTTTCTCCTTGTCCTTCTCTGCAACCTTGACCTGGTGATATCTTGCTTTCATGTCCAGGATGGAGAACCACTTGGCACCTGACAGAGCATCCAGTGTGTCATCAATTCTTGGCAAGGGGTACGTATCCTTCACTGTCATTTCATTCAATGATTGATAATCCACACACCACCTCAATGTGCCATCCTTCTTTCTTGCCAGAACAAATGCTGATACCCAAGGACTGCTGGATTTTTCTATCACTCCTTGATTTTGGACATTCTCCATCACCTTCTCCATTTCTGGGCGTTATGTTGGCGCCATCCTATAAGCTGGCTGTTTAATTGGGCGGTGATCCTCAGTGTCAATACAATTCTCTATCACATCTGTGAATCGCAGGTTTAGGTCTCCAGTCTGTACTTGCAGTTGCCTTAACTGCAGCACTTGTGAGTCATCCATGCACTAGCAGCTCCTTGAAAACAGGTCTTGTTAGTGGTCTGGCAGATTCCCATCTTCTTTGACTACACTCATTTTACAGGTCCTCCACTGATGCCACTCGGGGTCCACTATTCCATGGACAGTCCCGCAATTTCTCCCTTCTTGATCTCCTAAGTGGCTCTCGAGAGAGAAATTGGCCACAACAACTGGTTCTTCTTCACCTGCACCTGTTTCCGCCAAATTTCTCCTCGTCATCACTCTGGCCTTCAACCTGCACTTCCGTACATCAGGCTCCACTACCCCTAGACAGCTGTCAAAAGAGCCACTCCCCTTGCACTGGTGCAGTAGTTCTCCCAGATCTTGGCGGTATCACTGTAGTGTGGAGCGCCCTCACCTGCCAACAGAACCAAAGCGGTACAGTCACTCATAAAAGAAACGGACCCCCTTGGCACAAAGCTACAGTGATCTCATCGCAGTCCAAGTCTGGGTAACACTGTGGCCGACGTTGGGGGGATTGTTAGGGGTCAGAGGCGGTGTAGGAGGGTGTGGAGGCGGGTCTACACGACTTGCTGAAGCTCAGATCATGTTTCATTTCATGTAATACATGCATTGAACACAAGAGGGGATCATAGTTAAATAAATAACGTTACATTAACATTTGTAATTAAAGACTGTTGTAACTCCACTTCTCTGAGAACAAATTACATATACTCTGATAAGATATGAACTTTAAATCCCTATGATCCACACCTGGACATGAGAGTTAAATGGACTACTGGTAGGCCTGGTGATAGCTCACTTGAACTTCTCTTGGCATGCCATCACTGGAAGATTATTTCAAATGGTATATTACATTAAAATATATGCACTAAGCAATGCAACATATATAATATGAACATTATGTATCAGCGATCTAACCAAACTATGTTTAATGTGACTAAACCATTCATATGCATACTCGACCATAGTTTCAGTCAGAGCTGTGAGAGTCGTCGAAGTCGATGAGAAATGCTGAAGTGCCTAGGTAGGCAGTATCTTCTCATATCATACGTTGCGAGGTAAGGAAGTGTGGAGGTGGTGGAAAACTTTTGCTACACCTGCCCCAATCTGTCTGCCTTACCTGGATTTATTCAGTGTTTCATGAAAACAGAGAGTAATCCAGCGTGCTCTCCCAGACATTTTTAATTTACTATCTGCACTACCCTTACATACACACTGCACATCACTAAACTTTACTGAAAATATTAGGGAGTGAACCAAGGTCACCTTGGACCATAAATTCCCCACCGGTGGCCCTTCCTTTATGGGGAAGTCTTCGTTTGCAGGCGCTTTTGTGCTCTTGTCCTTCCTTCTGAGAAATACATAATAATGTTACTCTTAATATGACTTTGCACTACCATTTAAAGTCTCAGCTTATTTTAGTGGGCAACATAATGAAATAAATAGGTTGAATGTATTTATTATTACTTTTATTGATATTACTATTTACAGTATCGAAAAATACCATACTCATGCTTTCACATAATTAACATGTGCATCCAAGACCTGGACTAGGAACAGGGCACAACAGTCTAGAATACTGCAGTGGAAATGGGCTATCTTAGAGGGTCATGTGGCTTGACGAGATGGGATGGGGTGAGGAGTGAGAGTGTCTGTGAGAGACGTGGCTTGAGTGAGACGGGAATTGGCAGCATTGAGTGTGGGGTGGTGGAGAGTAAGCTGAAGTGTGAATAAACAGAGGTGGTTTGGACATGTGGAGAGAACGCAAGATGGGGAGTTTGCAAGGAAAGTGTATAGGAGTGAAGTCGAGGGTCCTGGTGCGAGGGGCAGACCTCCAGTCAATTGGGTGAACAGGGTGGAGGAGTATGTGAGGGATTGATTGATTGATTGATTGCAACTAATTAAAATCTGGCGGCGCAACTGCCAGGGTCATATGCCGCCAGACGACAAAGTAAAAGACACAGCAAAATAAAAAGTGTATATTCATATTAGAGTTAAAATATGTTAGTAGGAATAAAACACTGAAAATAATAAAAGAATAGTTTATAAAATATCAGTTACTTATAAAAGTGGAAGGAGGCCCGCCTCCTGAAGAAAACTAAAAACATCACGAAAATCGCTAGAGGCATCACCAAGCATCGAGGACAAACAGTAGGCACCATCTGTCCCCTTATGCCTATGGAGTAATCTCTGACGTAGGTCCCCCAGACTCGGACACTCGACCAGCAAGTGACGGACAGTAACTGGAACAAGGGAGTCATCACAGTACGGCTGAGATTCACCACTCATCAGGAATCCATGTGTAAGCCGTGAATGCCCAATGCGAAGCCTAGTAAGAGCCACCTCCAATCGCCGAGACGGACAGGGAAGAACCCTTGGCACAACCACTCTCTGA
>NC_137003.1:16133102-16198603 GCF_032717465.1 Coenobita brevimanus | reverse complement strand
TTTGGATTCCAGTTTTATCTAACATCCATTACAACGCCTTGTCAGCAATATGGAATAACGCTGTATGTAACAGCATTGATTGCACCAACCAGTAATACTCCCATAGAACACTTACGCTGAAAGTAAAATCTGCGTTAGAAAATATCTCAATATGAGAGCCATACTCTTGTATACAGCAGTCGGTGCTAACATACAACATCCCTGCCAATATATAATTAAACCACGCAGTACAACTATGCAAAAAAAATCATCACACCACAAACATTAATAACATCTCTTCAATAATATCCCACCTCCAGACATTCTTGCACTAACAGTGAAAGGACACTTACAGACCCACTTCATGCGAAGGGCCATACAACAACTTGATCGATCACAGTGTTATAACCTCATCCCACCTCATGACGTTCAAACATTAGAGGCATCCTCAGGTAGATATAACTGAGTTCACTTACCTAGGATTAAATCAGGACATCAACCAACCCTCCTAAATTATCATCTTAGATTTGGGTTGAGTATAATCAAAGACTTATGCCCAGCTTCCAGAATAAAACCACACATCTTGTTACACATAATGGAGCACTGTGCAGCACATGTCTCAGTAAGACGCAGACACAACAGCAACGATGTGGGAAGTCCTGTTGAGAAAACCTTCTAGGGCCGGTTGCTTACCTGCAGTCGATGGTTCTTCTTGATCAGGCAGACCAGGATTAACCAGGAACAGGAACAAGAACTCAAATTGGCAAATATGGCCTGGAGGGAAAAGATTATCTAAAAAATAATTATTTCATGTACTGTGTGGTTTATCTGTAGGATAAACTAACTGCATGACAGTAGGAAAAATTTTGTAGCCTAAATGAGGCGTCACCTTAATGTCGACGTTGTTGTTATTGCTGGTGGTGGTGTTTTTGTTGTAATGGACCAAAGTGTACACCCAGTGTTTAGAAATTAAAATAATCGTAATAACTTACAATCCTATCCACCTTATTAGATCTTGTGAGGCTAGGCTACTGAGTTCGGATACGGAAGGCTACAGTTACCAATACCTCGCCCGTGACTGGTGTTATGAGAAAGAAAAACAGTCATCCTTTACATATAAACCTTTATGGAGCGAAATCCGATTTTTGTGCCAAACCCAATACAGCACCGTGAGTCCATCTGGTAAGAACTGGTGGTTAACCTCTCCAAATTTTAAAATGAAACATTTGAGTACAAGATAATATTAATTTTGGTTTATCCAAAGGAAGGTATCATTACATCTAATGAGTGGATAGTGGGGAGTCTCATCCTACCACCATCATCAATCATTATCATCATCATCATTATCATTATATGATGTTATATTAAATCATCCTATTTATCATCGTAATAACTTACGCATAATCACCCAGACTCTGATTCAGTAATGGTTAAAATGATGTACTCATCATGTTGAGATTGAAAGATACAAAGGAAATCAAGTTGCTAATGTCAGATCCAGCTGTAAAATGCCGCCTGTGTGCCTCCTTCCCCTTCCCCACTGCTCCACTCCTAGTCTTCATTAGCTGTTTCTTTTCCCTCCCCTCTTGCTTCTCCCCCATCTCTCCCTCACATAAACAAAATGGGTTCGGCAATAAGAAAAAAGTTGGATCTGCGCTGGGGCGTTGTGCCCATAGATGGATACCGGTATATAAGGCACAGGGTTGAGCGCCTACTCCAGTGGTTGGTGAGGGTGCAAAGTGGGTGGAGTGTCTGGTAGTGGGATATCACTGTCAAGGTAAGGCTTCACAACGAACAACCAGTTACCAGTAATGTACAAAAATTAGACGAGCGGTGGTAAGATATGGCCAGTAAAAAAGCGTATTGATTTTAGAATCCTGTTTAATACTACTGGTCAACCTCCACTGTATTATGATTCATATTATAACTATGATAGTTGTTTTGCAAAACATTCCATCACAGAAAAAGATATTGTACATAAAAAATATCAAATCCTGCTGATACTGAAAGTACTGTTAATTACCATGCAATGAGTGAATGTTTTAATGATGTATCTGTTAAATGAAAGACTCTGTGTTAAAACAAATCACAAATTTTACGCATACCAGAATAATCACTCACTCGTGACAGTTATATAATTTTAAGTATTCACGTAAATTTTGTCAAAGAATTCAAAACACAACATTCCGATCCGTACCACGATTTTTTTCCATGTACAGTTTGCCTTCATAATTATGGGATTATTTTCATAAAAAAATTTAAATTAAATTCACCACCACCTGCACAGCGCACACAAAGGTACAGTTATAGCGTTTCTAAAACATCATTTTAAAAAAATCTTCTGGACTAAGTGTCTATTTTTCCGTCAAAATATTAATTTCTTTCCCTCTTGCTAATGACTATTACTTCCTTATACCTCATCAGTATCTTCTACCTTCATATTCTTTAAGATTTTTTCACGACTCATTTACTTCCAGCCATTGTTAGCAATAAAAAGGAATTTCATTCCACTGTTTTGCACCACCATATCTTGTAAATTGTGTGTGTGTGTGTGTGTGTGTGTGTGTGTGTGTGTGTTCTTACCTAATTGTACCTAATTGTTCTTACCTAATTGTATCTTTACAGGAATGAGTCAAGCTCATACTGTCCCGTGTCTTCATCGATATTTACCGTACATATCCTTAAATTTGTGGTGAATTGCTTTGGCACACACTATTTCATTCAGGTAGAGCATTCCATTGACCAATTGCTCTGTTTGGGAAACTGAATTTCCTTACGCCTTTATCACCTCTCTTCTTATGCATTTTTGCAGTGTCCTCTTGCTGATGTGCCTTCCCCATATGTTAATTAATCATTTATGTCTATTTTTCTCCTTCCCCTGATATGCATTTATATAGTGCATTATCATGTCACCTCTTTTTCCTTCTCTCTTGTAGTGTTGGTAGATTCAGTTTATTTTAGTCTTTCTTCGTAGCTTAGAGTCCCTTAAGCTTGGTATCCATCTTGTAGCGGCCCTTTGAACTTTTTCAATCTTGTCTATGTGTTTTTTGGAGATGAGGACTCCAGACTACTGATGCATACTCCAGGGGTTGGTCTAATGAATGATGTTAGTTATCCTTCTTAGGCATTATCTTTCATTTATGTATGTGAATGCTATTCTCATATTTGCAAGCAGTGTATACATGTTCCGTACTCTTCTCGCTGATGTGGTCAGCCGGAGATAGTCTGTTATTGATAATCATACCTCAGGTCCTTCTCTCTTTCTGATGTGTATACGGTTTTATTTCCTAACGTATAATCTCCAATCAGGTCTTTTTCCACTTTTAACAAAACTTGATTACATGACACTTGTCCACATTGAATTCCATTTGCCAGTGTATTACTCCATTCATGAAGTTTATTTAACTCTTCTTGTAGCTCTTTACAAGAGTCTGTGTTAGTAATTCTCCTTTGTATTTTTGCATCATCTACAAACATATTCAGGATGGCTTTAATTTCCATGTGTTACTGTTTATATCATTTTATATAACGTTAAAAACATGATTGGTGCCAGCACTGAGCCCTGTGGTACTCCACTAGTCACTTCTTTTCAAGTGATGAGTAGTTTCCCTCTTAGTACTGTTCTTCATTTCTCTCTTTTTATGAGAGAAAATCTTGCATCCAATACAAAACAGTTTGCCTCAAATTCCTCCTCCCTTGATGGTACAGTTTCCATAAAGAAAGTCCTTGGTGTGGTACTGTGTCAATGCTTTCTTGAAATCTAAATAGATACTGTCCACCCATCCTTCTCTTTCCTGTATGTGTGTTTGTTACTCTGTCATAGTAGCTGCCCAAGAGATTAGTAAATACACATGATTTTCCTTCTTTTTCTGAAACCTAAACTGTCTTTCTCTGTTATCATATCTGTGTTCTTCTAGATGATTTACCCAAGCTTTTCTTATAAGCTTTTCTAATACCTTGCTTATAACACTGGTCAGTGATACTGGTCAGTAGTTGAGTAGATTTTGTCTATTTCCTTTCTTGAATAAGGGGACAATATTTGCTTTCTTCCAAATATCAGGTAGCTTTACCTTTGACTCAAGGATTTCTTGAAAATTAAAAATAATGGTTTACTTTACTCCCTTTGCACATACTCGTAGTACCCAACATGAAATTTCATCAGGACCACTTTCTTTTCCTCTGGCTAATTTTACTTTCTAACTCCTCCTGTATTACTTTTTCTGATATTTGTATGTCTGGTAGTATGTATGGACATGCATGTTCCACATAGTCCCTCTCAAAATTTTTTTCTTTCTGTAAAAAAACTAATTGGAAATTCTTATTTAGCACTTCACAAATATCTTTCTCTTGTGTGTAGGTGATTCCCTCGTCCGTAATGGATTGAATTATATCTTTTACTTTGATTTTGCTTCTGATTTAGCTGCTGTAAAATAGCTTTGGTTGATCACTACTTTTATTTATGATATCCCTCCTCAAACTGTTTTTTGGGCTTCCCTCCTTATTCTTGTATGGAATTCGTTTCTTGCCTGCTTTGTAATTATTATATGCCCTTTCCACTATTGTGTCTTCTGTATCTATTCCACAACAAATCTCTTTCTTTCTTTTCATTTTTTACATTCTGTATTGAACCATTTCTGTATTTTCTTATCTGCTTTCTTTTGTGCTGTGGGATGTTACTTCTGGAACTCCTATTTCATAAAATCTCACAGAATTTTTTATATACAGCATTTGCAGTAAAATCTTGTCCTCTAAGCTTCATTTTCCCAATCAACTTTTAAGAAATCACTTCTTTAGGGAAGTTGATAATTTCCTTTTATAGTTTAGGCCTCTTTTTATAACTTTCATTGCTGTTAACTAGGTCATATGCTATCCTGAAGTTGTAATTTAGTACTGCATGATCGCTCTTGCCTAGTGGAGGGTGATATATTAAACTGTCAATATCATTTTCTTGCCTAGTAAATATTAGATCTACCCATTGAAGGTACATCGAGTCCTTTTTTTCTGGTGGTTTCCCTCACATGTCATTGCAAGTTAGGAAAAACTCTTGCACGAGATCCTAGGAGATTTTGGTCCCAAACAGCTTTCTATGGCTTTATTATATGTAGAGTATTCCAATTTATATTTGTATTAAAAATCTCCAGTTAGTATAATTTGTTTCCGATTTCTCTTCCATTTTATGTAGCAATGATCTTAAGCTCTGAATTGTACTCCTCTGCCAGGTCCTCATATTCTGCTCTCTTTCCCATGTGTTTGATCTTGGGTGGCATATGTACAAATTGGCTACAATTACTTTCCCTTCAGATGTGTTGATCTCTACTGGAATTAGTTCTACTTGTGATGGTATATCTAGTTTTATTTCATTGACTTTTAGATTTTTCTTTAGTTAATATTATAATTCCTCCTCTTTTTTTTTTTTTTTTTAATTTTCTGTCTCTTTCTCCATATATTAGTATTCCTCTAAGCTTAGTATGTCATTGGATATCCTTGGTGTTAATTTTGTTTCACTTAGGCATATTATATGTGGTTCATTTTCTCTGGACATAATCTATTCATCTCTTGTAATTTAGATAAACCATTTCATCCACATTTGAGTACATCAACTTTATCGTCTTGTTTAAGAGTATACTTGTCATGACACCCAGATTCTACTACCTTCCTCCTTTTTATTCCCTCCTGTTTGTGTACCACTTTCATTTTACCTGCAATCCTAGTTACTTTGTAAAAATGTGTTCTTATCCCCTTCTGATCTTCCCTCATTTTTTGTTTTTGCTTCCTCCCTCTTCTCTTTTCTAGTAATTCCAGTTCCTCTTGTGTTAGGCACTCATTTTATCCATACATTTTTGAACTCCTCTTTTTCCATAAGATTCTTTGCATTGTTTAGTATCTCCTACACATTGTTTACACTCTGGAAAGTTACCTTTTTAAAGGTCTTTGTCTTCCTTTTCTCGTATTTCCCAAACCTTTTTGTGGTTCCTCTATATCTTTACTTACAGAATTCTCTCTGATACTTTCTTTTCAGTAAGCTCATTACGTTTGCCATCTCCTTTTTGTCTCTTGTGATCTTGTTTACTTTACTTTTTCCTCTTTTCTATACCAGCGATTACTAAAGATTAGTTGATATCTACTGAATCTCTGACTAACTTTGGGTTGTTTTGGATTATTCTTTTCACTTCCTTTTTAATGCTTTTTTCCTCTACCCTTGTTTCTGAGTCTTTCTTTACTTTCACCATTTCAGCATACGTGGTTTCCACATCATTTTTGTAGCTTTGCACAGCTTCATTCACCTGTGTTATCTTCTCCTCAGTATCACTGCTCTGGTCTATCAGACTGCTTGCCTAATTGTCTCTGCATCATTTTTGAACTCTTCCATAATACTCTCGTGATTGACTACTGTACTTGCCATTTCACTCATTTTCTTCCTAAGTGTACGCAATTCCACTGTTAGTTCACTAATGGTTGTGTCTTTCTTGTTGGCCTCCCTTCCTAGTTTTTCTATTTCTTCCTTTTGCAAGTGCATCTGCTTCTTTATTTCATCAATTTCATTTTTGAAAGCCATCTCCAGTTTGTGAACACGTTTAACCAGTCTAGAGTCTCCACTTCAACCAGTTCTTGGTGGAAATCATCATCTTGCTTTACTGAAGTATGTGTCCATTTTGCAAAACTAAAAGCACCGAATACTTACTGTACATTCCCTGGGACAGTTGTAGTCTAAACAAACCTCAGCTGACTGAGTGCATTCTTTCGCCACTCGGTTCTCTTTTCTGTTTGAACAAGTCTTGTTTAAACTTAATATTTTTTTTAATAATAAAAAATCATTTAGTCTAACCTGGTACAGAGCTTGACTCATATAAAGATACTAATTTAGGTAATGCCACTGGCCGTGCTGGCTCGGTATGGAGCGCTTTCAGCGCACGTCTGTCCTCCTTGACTCCTTGTGTGTGTGTGTGTGTGTGTGTGTGTGTGTGTAAAAGAACAAACCAAAGGCCAGGAGCCTGCAAATTGTTCCCTCGAAGAAAAAACAAAAACAAGATAACTGAGAGCCCGATAATTTCCAGATGCCTGGACCCACTGCTTTTGAAAGACTGGAGATCAAAGGCAGTAAGCAATACACAAAACTGAGAATAGCGCCACTATTAGTAGCGGCAGTACCTAGCGCCGCTACTATTTTAATAGCAATGGTGGTAACGCCATTACTTTTTGTAGCCAGTAGCGGAACTGAGAGCGCCGCTACTTTTTTGGCCATACTCACGCGTTACCGCGCTCCTCGCTACTCATGCGATGAATACACACACACACACACACACACACACACACACACACACCTCTAACTATCCCCGTCTCTAACTCCCGCTCTCTTCCTCGCTCTCTCAGACTAATTCTTACTCACTGCTTTAGTATTTCGTAACAGTATGTTACTTTCAGTTTAAAGTAGTGGAAAAAACATTACTATTGTATAAATAGCCTTTAAAAGAAAGCTCCAGTTCATTTTTAGTTTCGTTTTCGTACATATCTTAAATAGGTATCATTGAAAATATAATAAATCTGTATATTATGTATCAATGGTAGGCCAAATTTTTTGCTTTTTATTTAAGTATTTTACTTTCAGTAGGTGTACTAGGTAACAATGTAAAAGAACATTTGCTACATTATGCAGTAAATACCCGGTAGCTTTTTCCTGTACCTTCAGCTCTAAGCTTCATTAAAGTGACACCGATATGTGTATGATGTTTCTTTTATTTTCAGTATAAGTATATTGACACTACTGGTACACAACATAACCACTCAGACTGACTAATATTATCAAGAGAGTATATAGTGTATTGCTATATCACAGATTTTTATTAACCTTTTCTTCGTGGTTTGAACCATATGATAGTGCCATTCTATAAGGTTTGTTTTTGACAGATTTCATTACACACCGGCGGTGCACGTGGCACGTGACACGTGCCAAGTGCAGCATGTCGAAAAACATCAAAAGAGGGCCACAGGCAAGATAGTTTGTCGTAAAGGCATGAAAACCAAATACAACATAATCGCTATTTGATCAGCCAGAGAAAAGCTCCTTAATCCCCACCATCCTAATTCTTATCAACCTGATTACCTTCTCTGAGTCGTTGTTTTAGGACTTTTTTAAAATATTGAGTTGATTTTTTTTTCTTCATCAGATCAAGTGTTTCTGAGCTAGAACTTTTTATCACACTTGTCTTTTTGTAATTAACACCTCTTGGATGGGTGTGAGGGCTGTGATAATTCACCAGCACCGTGGGAGATAGACGGGTGTGAATCCGCCATTGCTGGGCTACAAACGAGAACTAAATTACTTGTAGGACTACATAATAGATAGACAGATAAATAGATACATAGAAGCAGGGAGTCAGATGATGAGAAGGTGTTGTGTCTGCGAGAATCGAGCAGTGCTAAACATGCTTACACACTCTTAACACTGAGGAAAGCTGACGACAGCGGCCAGTAAGGAGATGATGCAGTTAGCTGTCAGCAGTCCTCTCGTGAACAAAGACCTAGTCCATCCACGAGGAACACACGTGACACACCCCTGCTACACCAGAATTTAGGAAAGGGAGCTCAGACGGAGATTAGCCACCGAACAGGCGAGAGAGAAGTAGACAGGCCCTCAGAGGAGACAGGTGACAGGAGAAGGGGCTTGGCAATTTGAGAGAGAGAGACAGATAGCGAGACAGGGAGGTAGCTACCCGGGACTTATACTCGTTCCGTGTGAGAGACTTGTTAATATTTCCAAGACAAATAAAAATAGTCCCATACTATTCTTTACCTCTCCTGTCACTACATGACATTTGGTGGGGAAGCTACTACAAGATATAAAAAGCCGCTCGACCACAAGTCTAAAATATACTTCTCTACAAGTAACTACAAAGTCTTTATGACATTTGGTGGCAGCGGTGGGTGCGGTATTTGGCAACTGCGGTGTGGTAGGGCTTGGCAACAGCTCCTGGTGGCATAAAGGAGACGTAATGTTCCCATGGAAACCATTAGCACTTCCTTGTGCTTGACCTCCCTGAGGGGGGTCACCTTGACGTGGTGGCAGGGCTTGAAGCATGGCTGGCAGTGCCACCTACTTTGGAGGCATGCCTACTTTTGTAGGGTTCGGCATTTGTCAGTCTCGTGGACCAAGCACCACCTACATCACTGGTGGAGGAGGCCTCCTGGTGATGTTAGTCCCTGCCCACTTGCCATCTAGGGCGGGACTGTTGCCTCCCCACGTGTTGGCTTTGCATGGTGTCCCGTAATACTGGAGATGGGAGTCCTGGGGGTTGAACAATGCTGCACGATGCACCCTGCAGCTAGTAATACACCTCTTTGGTCCCTTATTCTGGCTAGAGGGGCGGCCTGGTTGGGCCCGACCAGGTCAATCAGCTGGTCATGCGTTGGCTAGGGTCAAATGGGCACTGGGGGACATGGTGGCTCCAATCGTCATGAGGTCACCCTAGCCCACGTCCCCCGGTGGTTACCTGCGTATACTCCCCTGCTACTCCTGAGGTCGCCTGTGGCATATGGCCTTCCCTTGTTGGGCTCCGTGGTGGGTGGGGGGGTGGGGGAATGAAGTTTTTGTGTTTATTATTATGGATACAAATAATGTGCCCCGACCTGCCTCTCTGCCAGACCTAAGTGCATCTTCTCAACCTTCACTTACAGCCACTCTGGAACCCTTCCAGGTTCCACGTGGCTCCACAGGGGATTCGGCCTCCCCTGCCTTGCCTCCCCGGTCCAGTGGCTCCCGTAACAAGGGTCAATGACGGGGGAAAAGAAGTGTACCCGGTCCTCAGAGCCCCCATGAGCGAGATTCAGATAATTTTTTGGTTCCTCTTCCTGCGCCTTTTGTCTAGTTCATAGTTGTTCGTGGCCCTGCTGGGGTGGACCTCCAAAGGTGTGATATTTTTCGCACACATCACGAACTTCTTGCTGCTTGTGGTGCCATCCCTGAAGTGGCTCCACAGGCTGATGGCAGTTTGTTGGTGGAGGTTTCTGACCCTTCTCAGAGTGCAGCCATTCTATCTCTGTCAATGCTTTCCTGTCAGTCTGTTATATGTTCTCCCCATGCTTCATTGAATTATTCTTGTGGCGTTGTGTATGCTAAGGAATTGCTGATTTACGATGAGGCACGCCTTGTTGAAGAGTTGTCAGCCCAGAATGTGAGAAAGGTTGAGAGGATTAAAAAGATGAATGGTGACCTAGTGCCAACTCCATCCTTGATTGTGACTTTCGATTCATTGAGCCTCCCTGCTGTTCTTAATGCTGCATGGTACCAGTACAGAGTTAGGCCCCATGTCCCTATGCCTCGTAAATGCTTCCACTGTCAGCGCATGGGTCATATTGGTCGAAATTGTAGTCGCCTTGCCCTGGGTCTTCCAGCAGTCTGTGTGTCGTGTGGTTTAGATGTTCACGAGGGTATGGAATGCCCTGGTCCTGTATCTTGTGTCAGTTGTGGTGGTGAGCATGCTGCTTCTTCTAAATCTTATGATCATTAGAAAATGGAACATGAAATTCTGTCTCTCAGAACCATGGAGAGGCTGAGTTTTACCGAAGCTAAGGACCATGTCGTGTCTATGTATGTCTGCCCAGGTGTGTCCTCTGCTTCTATTCTTTCTAGGTCAAAGCCTGCTGTCCCGTGCTCCATCCTTCTCGTCCCTCATCAGATACTGGACGTACTACTTCTCCTCCTCGTGGTCTCCCAAGGATTCTGGTACTTTTGCAGTCTGCATCTCATCCGGCTGGTGCTCCTGTACAAGCTGCTACTCCTGTGTCAGCTGCTACTACTGTACCGGCTGACACTCCTGTATCGGCTGCTACTCCCGCACCAACTGCTGCCCTTGTACTATCTGCTCACTCTGCTACTGATGTTCAGTCTTCTCTACAGTGTGCCTCTACAATTTCTAGTGTTTCGAGTTTTGGTGTAGAGATGGAGGTTGCATTCGCAAACCTCAAACAGGTGAGGAGTGAGGTTTTGGGTGACTCCCCTCCTTCTAAGGTTCAAACTTTTGTACTGCATAAGGATTCTGAGGGGGCTTTACACTCGACAACCCAACCAATGGTAGCATCTAAGTCAGTCGGTCTTCGTGATGGTCTATCTAGGATTCCAGTCCCTGCCTCTTGCTTAGGTGTGGCCGGGTCTGGGTCTTTAGATATTCAAAAGCCTTGGTCGCTTGTTCCCTCTGATCTGGCACCCAGCAGCCAACCTTTGATTGATTCGGTCAGGGAGGATTTGGTTGGCCGCAGGGTGCCAGCCGGACCCCCAAGTGGGCGTGCGAATGGGGCGAGTGAATCTTCCAGGAAGTTCTCTGTGCTTCGGGCTCATCCTGACGATGGGCGGGACGTGTCTCATGGTAAAGGTCCTTCCACCCATGGAAACTCTAAATCCTTATTGTCTTGGTTGGTGAGGCAAAGCTCCACACCTGGGAAGAAGGGCTTTCACACCCTTCCCAATGGGGTTGCTACATAGCCTTGGTGTTTCTCAGTTCATATTATTTAACACTAATCAATATGGCTCAATCAGTACCAATTTGTCTTCAGTGGAATTGTAGAGGTGCCATGGCAAATTGGGAGGAATTGCAGTTATTGCTGTCTGCTCTGAGCCCACTATGTGTCTGTCTCCAGGAGACATTGGTGGGAGATAGACCATTTCCTTCTATCAGGGGGTATGAGGTCTTCCATGCATCTCCTCGTGGTGGTCACAGTGGTGGATGTGCCATTTTGTGCCGATCTGATGTCCCCTTTATTTCCTTTGCATTACAGTCTCCCCTTCAAGTTCTAGCAGTACAGATGCACGTTGGGAGGTGCTATACCATCTGTTGTCTGTACCTTCCACCTTTCATTTCTGTTATGTGTGCTCTTCTGGAAACCCTTATCAGTCAACTTCCACCTCCTTTTCTACTTCTTGGTGACCTTAATGGACGCCATCTTTTGTGGGGTGACTCACTTTCCAATTCCCAGGGTGATCTTGCTTCTTTGGTTGGGGATTGATAATTTGGTTGTCCTAAACGATTGGAGGCCGACCCATTTTAATGTTCAGACTGGCACATATTCTGTCATTGACCTTACCATCTCCTCCTCTGATTGTGCACTTGATTTTTCTTGGGAGGTTTTGGATGATTTGCATGGTAGTGACCATTATCCTGTGTTGGTCCAGACTACTCACTCTGTTCCTGCTGTCCGTATGCCATGCTGGCGTCTCGATAGGGCTGATTGGTCTCTCTTTGAGAAACTATGTGTATTTGCTTAAAAGGTTACTGATTTTTCAACTATTGATGATGCCGTACGTTATTTTACTCTGACTCTTTTGTCAGCAGGGGTTCATTCTCTCCCATGGACTTATTGTGTTTTTTCCTGGAGACCTGTGCCATGGTGGAATGATGACTGCTCTATAGCAAAAGGAGCTTACAAAGTGGCTGCCCGTCAGTATTTTGCCAACCATGATGTTTTTCTAAAAATCCAGTTTTGCAAAGCACGTGCTCACTATCGATGGGTAATGAAGAATGCTCGCTGTAACTCGTGGAGGTCGTATGTTTCTACAGTTACATCCTCTACTCCAATGCCTATGGAGTGGAAAAAGATACACAAGATTTCTGGTAGGTTCTCCTCTCCTTCCCCACCAGTGTTGCGACTTCATGGAAATCTTGTATCTGCACCAGATGCAGTAGCCTCTGCTCTTGCAAATCAGTTTTGTGCTATCTCAAAAAAGGATCCTTTTAAGCCATATGCTAGCTTTTGTAGAAATCAGAAGAGGCTGGGTCTTGACTTTCACTCTCGTGGCGAAGAGCCATATAATTTAGACTTCATCCTCCATGAGCTGCATGCTGCCCTCTCAGAGAGTGGTGACACTGCTCCTGGGCATGATGACATTCCATATGCTCTGCTCCGTCATCTGCCAACTAAATCAATACAGTTTTTATTGGACCTTTTTAACAGGGTATGGAGAGAGGGCTTTCTTCCCAAGAGTTGCAAGTTGGGTATTGTCCTCCTCATTCCCAAGCTCAGTAAGGACCGCTCCCATGTCTCGAGCTATTGCCCTATCACTTTAACATCATGCTTGTGCTGGCTATTTGAAAAGATGGTCAATGTCAGGCTTGTGTGGATTCTAGAGAAAGGTTGCTATCTCTCTCCTTCGCAGAGTGGCTTTCGTAAATTACGGTGTACTTCAGACAACCTTATGAGGCTCGAAGCATCTATCTGTGAAGCTTTTACCTCTAAACAACATCTTGTGGCTGTGTTCTTTGATCTTGAGAAGGCTTATGATACTGCCTGGCGCCATGGCATCCTCCAACAACTTTATGCCTTTGGTTTACGTGGTCGCCTGCCTGTGTTGCTTGGAGACTTCTTGACTGATCGTGTGTTTCGAGTCCATGTGGGTTCTACCCTGTTTGCGCCACTATGCCAGGAGTAAGGTGTCCCATAGGGGAGTGACCTAAGTGTTTCTCTGTTTGCGGTGGCCATTAATGGTATTCTTGACACTGTGCCTGCTAGTGTATCCTCACCCCTTTATGTGGATGATTTAGCTATATGGTTTTCTGGCTCCTGCATACCTGCTATTGAGCGGCATATGCAACTTGCCTTGGACAAGATTTCTGCCTGGGCCACTTCCAAGGGTTTTTGGTTTTCCCCTTCTAAGACTGTGGCTATGCACTTTTGTAGGATGAGAGGGGTGCACCCGGACCCTGATCTCCAGCTTTGTGGCAGGAAACTCCATTGTGTGGCAGGGACAAAATTCTTGGGCCTGATGTTTGACCACCGTTTGACTTAGGTTTCACATTTGGCAAATCTTAAAGCATCATATATGAAGGCTGTCAATCTTTTGAGGGTTCTGTCTCATACATCGTGGGGTGCAGATCAGAGGACACTCTTGCATTACTTGAGGTTTTTGTAACCTCCAAGCTGTCATATGGCTGTGAGGTCTACTCCTCTGCCACAGAGTCCAGACTAAAAACTCTAGATGCTGTCTATCATGCTGGTCTTCGCCTTGCAGCTCTAGCTTTTCGGTCATCTCCGATTCCCAGCTTGTTGGTAGAAGCTGGTTTGCCTCCCTTAGATCTACTGCGTCAATCTGTGCAGCACAGTGCCGGCTCCGGATTCGTCGCCATCCAGACTCACTTGTCTGTGAGTGTGTGATGCAACAGTCCTGTTTTTTATATTATAGTAGACACCCTCGCATGCCTCATTTGGTTATAGAGTTTGGGATATCATGGAGAAGTTTGGTTTGTCGGCAGTACCTGGAAGTCCCATTTGGATCCCAAGAGTTGCGCCATGCTTAAGGTAAATTTCTGCAGGTTTCTTGCAGGCTCAAAGGATTCTGTCACTCCTCAGTGTCTTTTACAGTTATTTATAGAACATTCTTCTACTCATGGCGGTTCTATGCCTGTGTATAATGATGGCTCTAAATCCACCTCTGGTGTTGGTTTTGGAGTGGTGTTCACTAATTTTAGCCATGGAGGTAGTCTTCCTTTGACTTCCTCAGTTTTTACTGCAGAGTTATCAGCTATCGTTTTAGCCCTGAAGTTGGTGTTTGTTCACCCTAGCAAGTTTTAGTGATTTTCAAGGAGTGCTTTCGACCCTGGACTCTTTTAATTCGTCGCATCCTATAGTTTTAGCTATTCTGGAGTGGCTGTTCCTCATTCGTCGTCGGGTGAAGAGAGTGGATTTCTGCTGGGTTCCCTCACATTTTGGTGTCATAAGTAATGAAAGGGTAAATGCACTGGCTAAGGCTGCAGCTTTGCGACCTGTACGTGCTCCTTGTCATCTACCTGCCACTGATTTACGCCCTCCACTATTATCTGCTGTTCGTGCTTGTTGGCAGTTGAGGTGGGATAGCGTTCCTCTCAGCAAGTTAAAGGAAGTCATGAAGTTCGTTTCTCAGAGAGTTTGTTTTACAATGCCTCGTAAGTTAGAGACTGTTCTGGCTCGCCTTTGCATTGGACGTACCAAGCTCACACATAAGTTCCTCATGTGTGGAGGCGTGCAGCCATTCTGTGATGACTGTTTGGTTCCCCTTACTGTCAGGCACTTGCTGGTTGAGTGTCCCAGTTTGGACGACTTACGTTGGAGGCTGCTATGGAGGCACCGAGGGGAGGGTGGTGTTTACTGTCCCTCTTTGATGCTTGGGGGAGAGGCTGGTTCCGCTTGGGACGATGTGTTTGTATTTCTGAAGGAGGCTGGCCTCCTTCACCTTTTATGATTCCATTGTTTTTACTTTGATGTCTAGTTTTTAATATGTAGTTTTGCTTTTTAATGTTTTTATGTTTTTACTGCTTATATTTTCTGCTTATACGGCAGCATATGACCTTGTTCTTGCGGTGCCATGTGTTCCGTCAATCAATCAGTTAATCAATCAATCATCCTTGTGCTTGAAATTATGGCGCAGAGACCCATTGCCTCAGATGAGACCATCAGCATGGCCAGGGGTGGCCTGCATATCTGAGTAACTAAATATGCAGTATTTGGCAGCTGCGATGTGGCAGGGTTTGGCAACAGTTTGATGGCATAGAGGGAGAGTCAGGGTTCCCCTGGAAACCACTGACAGTTCCTTGTGCTTGAAATTTTGGCGCAGAGACCCATTGCCTCATATGAGGTGATGAGTGTGGTCAGCGGTGGCCTGCATATCGCCTCATATGAGGCACTGAGCAGAGCGGGGGTTAAATACAAGAAATCAGTCCAAGAAAGGTGGGCACAACTCTAGTCCAATCATTATAACAAAGGTCTTGAATAAATATTCTGTAATGTGTAACCTTGTGACAGCCTATATGTTCGACAGGATCATGTACACTGCCACTGACATGAACATTTCTGTCCATAAAATATTGCATCTGTGCCTGTAAGTGCATCATCATGGCCCAGTATCCTAGAGTACAGTGTGTAACAGGAGGAGCTATGTGACCCATTTCTCCCATCATTGTAAGGGACAGGTTCAGCAATTCATGACGAAGGAAATGCTGACACTGGAGTGGATGGACAAGTGTGGTGATATGATAGCTACCACTGCCAACTCTGGTGACATGGCACCTAGCAACAAGGTCATCTGAATCATGAGAGTCACAGAAAAGCACATCATTAAACACTGGCAAATCTATCAGTCTCTTTAATCCCTTTGCTCCCAGCATCCTCAATATAGGATGGAACTGTGCATTTTCAAAATATTATAAAGAAGGGAACCCCGGGTTAGGGACCTATGAGCTTTGCGACTATGAGCTGACAAGCGGAGGTTGGTACACCTAGCATCCTTTCAACAAAATCCCTTCCACAGGAGCTCTGGGAGCTAAGAGGTTAAGACTGATGTAGGCATCAGCTCCACCTACAACATGAATTTGATCGGCATGATTGACATCAGATTGGCAGTGTCTGAGTGTGTCAGAAAAACTGCCCTGATACTCTTCCTTCACCTGATCAACATGACAGAGCTAATTTTTTTTTTTTTTTTTTAATGTGAGGAAGAACGAACCAAAGGCAATGAGCCCGCAAAACTTTTCCTTCCAAGAGAAAAACAATACAAGAGAGAGCCAAATTCAAGATCCGATCATAGGAACGGTTAACTCTTGCATTAGAGAGCTGAACAGAAAAGGGATGAGAGTTTGCTGCTAGACAGGTGCTACGCACCCGTCGTAGAGGTGGAGGAATGCATGCAGACAGGTCAGAGGAGCAGTGACCATTGATGTAGCAATAGAAAAGAGATAAAGATGCAACAGTGCAACGAAGAGACAGAGGTTGAAGGGAGTCAGTAAGAGGAGGAGAATTAATGAGACGAAAAGCCTTTGACTCCACCGTATTGAAAAGAGCTGTATGTGGCGAGCCTCCCCACACATGAGAGTTGTACTCCACACAGGGGTGGATAAAACCCCTGTATAGAGTCAACAACTGTGCAGGGGTAAGCACACTCAATCTCTTGGAAGCAGATTTTACAAGAGATGTAATAATATCTTTCCAAGATAAGTCCCAAGTAAATGAAACCCCAAGCTTGTTCAAGGATGATGCAGGCGTAAGTTGAATATTATTAAACATTTGTGGGTATACCTGTTGACGATTTTGTCGGGTTGATAGGTGCAAAAATTGAGTCTTTGATGCATTGAAAACAACCAGATTATTTTTACCCCAGTCAGAGATAAGAGCCAAGTCAGACATTAGGTGTGCCATAGCCTCATCCCTTGTTTGTTGAAGTAACTGCTGAGATGGACGTTGTGGGAATCAAATGGAAAGGTGGAGGGTGGAGTCATCAGCGTATGAGTGGATAAGGTTAAATGTACAGCATAGAAGGTCATTGATGAATAAAAGGAAGAGAGTTGGTGATAGGACAAGAGCCCTGAGGAACACAACTGTTAAAAGATCTAGGAGAAGAACGATGGCCGCCTACAACAGCAGCTATAGAATGATCAGAAAGGAAGCTAGAGATGAAGGCACAGATGGAAGAATAGACACCATAAGAGGGCAGTTTAGAAATTAAAGATTTATGCCAGACTCGATCGAAAGCCTTTGAGATGTCAAGTGCAATGACAAAGCTTTCGCCAAAGTCCCGAAAGGAGGATGACCAGGAGTCTGAAAGGTAGGGGAGAAGATCGCCAGTGGAGCGTCCCTGACGGAACCCATACTGACGATCAGAAAGAAGGTTTTGATAGGAAAGATGCTTTAAAATTTTTCTATTAAGAATAGACTCGAAAACTTTTGAGATACAGGATGTTAAAGTCCCTTCTTTGGGACTGGCTGAATGAAAGCAAACTTCCAGCAAGAAGGAAAGGTACAAGTTGATAGACAAAGGCGAAAGACTTTACCTAGGCAGGGTGTAAGCACAGAAGCACAGTTCTTGAGAACAACAGAAGGGACTCCATCAGGCCCATATGCATTATTAGTATTGAGGCCAGTGATGGCAGAAAATACATCAGCTGAAGAAATTTTAATGTCAGCCATGAGGAAGTCACAGCGGGGAAGTGATGGAGGAACAGCACCGGAATCGTCTAAGGTGGAATTGGAGGAGAAAGTCTGAGCGAAGAGATCTGCTATATCAGTAGAAGAAATAGCTACAGAGCCATCAGAGTAGAAAAGAGGAGGGAAGGATGATGAGGTAAAGTTGTTAGAAAGGTTTTTGGCAAGGTACCAAAAGGAGCAGGAAGAATTCGAGTTAGAAAGCTGAAAGCATTTAGTACGGGTGAAATTATTTTTAGCAGAGCGAAGAACAGACTTAGCACGATTCCGGGCAGAAACGTATAAAAGATGTGATTCAGGGGTGGGTTGGCTCTGGTACCTTTTATAAGTAAGTCAAAGATTTTTTTATAGTAAGTAGAATTAGGAGATAAGTAAACAGCGCAGATATATTTAGTCAGAGAATGACAGGAAAGCCGAAGCCAGAGTGTAGAGAATTCAGAAGAATCGAGTTCAGGAACACGACAGCAAGGTAAGTTGTTGCATCTATATACACAACAGCCACCTTTGGCTTTGAAATGAGTATAGAGAAAGTAAGAGGATATAGAAAAGGGTCTGCTGTCAGTTGCCTCAGACAGCTGAGTCTCAGTTAGAAAAAGAAGGTGAGGTTTAGAGAAGGAGAGGTGGTGCTCAACAGAGCAAAAGTTAGAGGAAAGGCCATGAATGTTGAAGAAATGAAGAAGAAGAGAGTCAGACAGTGGTTCCAGGCATCTTGAATCGTCACCGGGACGTACAATCTATAGCTAAATTGCTTTGGCAGACACAACAGGCAATGAGATGTCTGGTACAGTGATGTCTACCAACAGCAGGAAAAGTACGGGGCATGTAGTGCAACCGACACTGGTCAGGGGAGTGTCGACCTACCTGTCTGGTCTTACACTGTGGTGGCTATGTCTGCCACTGATATACACGATGAAGACTGTTTTTCTAAAAAGTTACTACAATGTCTGCAGCATGTGACACTGGAGTGTGCTTGGGGGAGTGTCTCTGAATCTACAACACTTTTGAAATGTGTAAATTGTGTCCATATAATATTCCAGTGAGTAAATAAACATATAGTTGATGAAATTTTGAGCACTGTACTGTGTTGCAGCCATTGTTGCTGATCAACACAAGTCTCTCTGTCCGCATAGACCCATCAACTGCAGGCAAGCAACGCCCATGGAGGGTCATCCCATACAGTGAACCAATTATGCATTGCGGCTGACAGCACCTTGCTGCAGGGAGGTGGGAGGAAATGTGTAGAGGTTTGGTTCCTTGATGGGTACTTCATTTCCGTCTCCAGTTAATGGACACCATAACAGACTCCACTTCAACCTGTGACTTGGTATTATGGTTACCACCGACCGTTCCAAATGGTTTCCCGGGTTAAAGGAATTAGTTAGTCTTGTCAATCAGTGTACAGGTACCTGATGTGGAAATAATAATAATAAAACGTGACAAGAAAGAAGACAGATATGGGAAAAGAGTAGGGCAGACACAGATGCAGAATGAGAGAGGGTTAGAAAGAAGCAAGCAGCATTACACCAAGTGAGTGGATGATGGTCACCAGCATCCCACAAAAAAAGTGAACATCAAGTTCACTAGGAATTCTTACCGAGATGTGGGAACCACTAGAAAAATACTGTAAATGACAGTGAAATAGCATGTATGGAAGTATAAATAAGTAGTCAGCTGTGTAAATACCATAATCACACAAAGCGTCAAAGCTATCTTCTGGGTAAGAGAATAAAGTGTAGCCTACATGAAATCAATCTATCTATCTTGCCAGACGACACAATCCCGCAAGGGGCGGCCACTTGACTCTGAGTTATTTGTTTCACGGGGAGGAGCACCAACCCTCCACCAACCCACTTGTTGACACTTAGGGAGCACGTATGGTTAGGTTATATGGTTACCACCCAGCGCTGTAAATGGTTTCTTGGCTTACAGGAAATACCACAAGAAAAATACGTTGAAAACCAAATGCAATTAAGTACAAACAGGTGAAGCCAACTTTGTAAAAATTACATTTAGGTGGGATGTCAGAACTCGCATTACCGTAAGAAAGCTGGAAATCTGAGCGATATAGCATCTAAGTGCACACAAAAATGTCCTTTAGGAAAAATATTAGGATAAGTTATTAAATAAGTAGACAGAATTGAGATTAACTTATTACAAAATTATAGTCACATGGGATTTGATAAAATAATTTTTTTGTAAGAAAATTAGTAATAAGACATTGAAATAGCGTAATAGTTTCTAAAATGTGGTCTCACCATATTTTTTGTGTAAGAGAATTAACAATAAGACATTGAAATAGCGTAATAGTTCCAAAAATATGGTCTCACCATACCTGACATTTTCCTTGCATTAGTCTTCCTGTCAGCGTTTTCTCTCTTGTCAACACACTCTTATCACTTTAACCTATCCTATAACCCCAGTAAGAACTGTGGACCCCTCCAAGGAGAGGTATCTGTGGCACTGTGGTGCTGCAGACTGGGAGACCCTCAGACACTAATTGTTTCATTTTCCCTGGTTAAATGAACCAAGAGCTATCTAACTGTGCTTCTCACAATATGATGGTTATTCTCTCAGTCATGGAGCATTCACTCCTTTCTCTTATCCTCTGATTAACTTAAAAAGGCCTAGCTTTAATCACACAAGGAGGAGGACTGTAAATGGTACCCGTGCTAACCCACCATTGAATCTCGTCTGTTTTATGTTTCTGCACATATTCTTCCTAAGTCTGATCTTAGCCGTACTGACTCAGTTTCTTCCCGCTCCTTCTGGCATCTTGCTAAAAACATTTCTAATAGTTGTACTTCTTCCTCCTTCCTTCTTTTCCACTCTGAAGGGTCTGTGTCTGTTTTTTGTTGATAAGGCAGAAATTATTGCCTTGGCATTCTCCTCCAGTTCTACATTGGACAGGTTTGATGCGTTCCCCTCCATCTCCTACCTCCCTCTGACTTCATTATGCCTGACGTTATAATTTCTACAAAAATGTACCTTCTGCCCTCACTGGTCTAAATAAAATTAAGCAGTATAGGCCTTATGGCATCCCTGCTGTTGTTCTCAAAAGCTGTTTTGTGCTCACACATTATCTACGAATGATAAATAGAACGCGATGAGCAGAGGCGGGACAAGAAGCAGTGCAGATTAGAAAAAACGGGACAGGACAAGTAAGGTTGGAGAGGAGAGATAAAGACAAGGGTAGGAGGGCATCGCAGAGCAAAAAGGAGAGAACACAGCAAGAAGAGATATGCAAATAGATCAGGATGGGATAGGTTAGTTCAGAGCACGACAGAAAAGGCAGGATAATTAAGGTAGGTTAGGGCGAGGCCAGTCAGGAAAGGAAAATGTAGACTGGACTGTACAAAGCAGGGAAGAGCAGGGCAGTACGGAGAAGAGTAAGACAGGTTCTGGCAAGCAGACAAGGGCATTTCAGGGGCAGGGCAGTCTAGGGCAAGTACCACAAGGAAAGCAGGAAATGGCAGGAATATTAGACAAAGAAGGCATAGCAGGGTAGGGAAAATAGGACCGACCAAGAAGGTAGGACAAGGCAGAACATATCAGGCAGGAAAGGATGGTAAGCAGCAGGGATGGGCATGGCAGGGCTGAGCACTCCCAAGTGGCACAAAGAAAGGCCAAGGTATAACTGAGAAGAGTAGAGGAAAGTCGAGCACGGCAGGGTTGGGCAAGGCAAAGTAAGGTAAGCAGGAGTCTGGCAAGGAAGGACAAGGAAACTTTTGAGCTATGACGAAGCCATAACTTTATATTTCTGTTACTTCTAGAAGATCTAATTTTACTCTGCAGAAAATTGTCGTATGGGAGGAGTTTTATTTAACCCCTCAGCACGAGAGATGAGGGAACGTCTCGTAAAGTGAATGGCAAGCACACGTGAGCTGTAACAAAATAAAGACGATGCCACCAGGTTAGGAATAGTAAGACATACCAATATTCCCATTAGAATGATACCATGCCCGCTGACATACAAATATTCCCATTAGAATGATACCATGCCCGCTGACATACAAATATTCCCATTAGAATGATACCATGCCCGCTGACATACAAATATTCCCATTAGAATGATACCATGCCCGCTGTTTTACTCTTGCAATAAAAAAGATATTCTGACCCACCTTAGGAAAGAAGCTCCATTTATCGATCGGGCAGGGAAAGCCACCATTAATACGGAATTTCCCTAGAGGGGTTCCCCAGGGCTTCCTTCTCTCATTTACACTTTTCAGCCTATACAGTACATGCAGGGTATTCACACATTACAGACACGCATAAACATTTCCTCATATGCAGATTATATTACCATAGCAGCTACACACCACATTTCAGAAACGGTCAGTTTGGTGGAAAAAAAAAAAAAAAAAAAAAAACTATAATACGCTTCATGCATTTATCGCAGATAACAAGGTGACGATTGCTTCAGCCAAATCCACCACCATACTCATCACCAGTGACTAACTACTAACACAGGCACACCCTCTAACATCACACGTAACGATATACCTGTGCCACATATTCCCGACAACTAAGATCCTTAGAGTGACATATGACACTGCAGTCACCTTCAGAGATCAAATATAAGACATCTAGAGGCAATGAACTCCAAGACTAAACACACTTAAGGCACTTACACGGAGTAATTTTAGACGACAGGAGGAAACAGTCCACTAATTCAACAAATAACATATTAGGTCAGTGATGTCCTACGTTTGGATTCCAGTTTTATCTAACATCCATTACAACGCCTTGTCAGCAATATGGAACAATGCTGTATGTAACAGCATTGATTGCACCAACCAGTAATACTCCCATAGAACACTTACGCTGAAAGTAAAATCTGCGTTAGAAAATATTTCAATATGAGAGCCATACTCTTGTATACAGCAGTCGGTGCTAACATACAACACCCCTGCCAATATATAATTAAACCACGCAGTACAACTATGCAAAAAAAATCATCACACCACAAACATTAATAACATCTCTTCAATAATATCCCACCTCCAGACATTCTTGCACTAACAGTGAAAGGACACTTACATACCCACTTCATGCGAAGGGCCATACAACAACTTGATCGATCACAGTGTTATAACCTCATCCCACCTCATGACGTTCAAGCATTAGAAGCATCCTCAGATAGATATAACTGAGTTCACTTACCTAGGATTAGATCAGGACATCAACCAACCCTCCTAAATTATCATCTTAGATTTGGGTTGAGTGGAATCAAAGACTTATGCCCAGCTTCCAGAATAAAACCACACATCTTGTTACACATAATGGAGCACTGTGCAGCACATGTCTCAGTAAGACGCAGACACAACAGCAACGGTGTGGGAACCTATGAGAAAACCTTCTAGGGCCGGTTGCTTATCTGGAGTCGATGGTTCTTCTTGATCAGGCAGACCAGGGTTAACCAGCAACAGGAACGAGAACTCAACTTGCAAATATGGCCTGGAGGGAAAAGATTATCTAAAAAATAACTTTTTCATGTACTGTGTGGCTTACCGCAGGATAACTAACTGCATGACAGTAGGAAAAATTATGTAGCCTAAATGAGGCGTCACCTTAATGACGACGTTGTTGTTATTGCTGGTGGTGTTGTTTTTGTTGTAATGGACCAAAGTGTACACCCAGTGTTTAGAAATTAAAATAATCGTAATAACTTACAATCTATCACCTTATTAGATCTGTAGGGGTTTAAGGCTAGGCTACTGAGTTCGGATACGGAAGGCTACAGTTACCAATACCTCGCCCTTGACTGGTGTTATGAGAAAGAAAAAACAGTCATCCTTTACATGTAATCCTTTATGAGCGAAATCCGATTTTTGTGCCAAACCCAATACAGCACCGTGAGTACATCTGGTAATAACTGTGGTTAACTCTCAAATTTTAAATGAAATAATTGAGTACAACATAATATTAATTTTGGTTTATCCAAAGGTATCATTACATCTAATGAGTGGATAGTGGGAGTCTCATCCTACCACCATCATCATCATTATCATCATCATCATCATTATCATTATATGATGTTATATTAAATCATCCTATTTATCATCATAATAACTACGCATAATCACCCAGACTCTGACTCAGTAATGGTTAAAATGATGTACTCATCATGTTGAGATTGAAAGATACAAAGGAAATCAGTTGCTAATGTCAGATCCAGCTGTAAAATGCCGCCTGTGTGCCCCCTTCCCCTTCCCCACTGCTCCTCCTTCTAGTCTTCATTAGCTGTTTCTTTTCCCTCCCCTCTTGCTTCTCCCCCATCTCTCCCTCACATAACAAAATGGGTTCGGCAATAAGAAAAAAAAGCTGATCTGCGCTGGGGCGTTGTGCCCATGATGGATACCGGTATATAAGGCACAGGGTTGAGCGCCTACTCCAGTGGTTGGTGAGGGTGCAAAGTAGGTGGAGTGTCTGGCAGTGGGATATCACTGTCAAGGTAAGGCTTCACAACGAACAACCAGTTACCAGTAATGTACAAAAATTAGACGAGCGGTGGTAAGATATGGCCAGTAAAAAAGTGTATTGATTTTAGAATCCTGTTTAATACTAGTGGTCAACCTCCACTGTATAATAATTCATATTATAACTATGATAGCTGTTTTTCAAAACATTCCATCACAGAAAAAGATATTGTACGTAAAAAATATCAAATCCTGCTGATACTGAAAGTACTGTTAATTACCATGCAATGAGTGAATGTTTTAATGATGTATCAGTTAAATGAAAGACTCTGTGTTAAAACAAATCACTGACTGTACAAATTTTACACATACCAGAATAATTACTCACTCGTGACAGTTATATAATTTTAAGTATTCACATAAATTTTGTCAAAGAATTCAAAACACAACATTCCGATCCGTACCACGATTTTTTTCCATATACAGTTTGCCTTGATAATTTATGGGATTATTTTCACAATAAATTTTGAATTAAATTCCACCACCTGCACAGCACACACAGAGGTACAGTTATAGCGTTTCTAAACATCATTTTTAAAAATCTTCTGGACTAAGTGTCTATTTTTCCGTCAAAATATTAATTCTTTCCCTCTGCTAATGACTGTTACTCCTTATACCTCATCAGTATCTTCTACCTTCATATTTTTAAAGATTTTTCACGACTTATTTTATTGCAGCCATTGTTACAATCAAAGGAATTTCATTCCACTGTTTTGCACCACCACATGTTGTAAATTCTGTGTGTGTGTGTGTGTGTGTGTGTGTGTGTGTGTGTGTGTAAAAGAACAAAACGGAGGCCAGGAGCCTACAAATTGTTTCTTCGAAGAAAAAACAAAAACAAGATAACTGAGAGCCCGATAATTTCCAGATGCCTGGACACACTGCGTTTGATAGACTGGAGATCATAGGCAGTAAGCAATACACAAAGCTGAGAATAGCGCCGCTATTAGTAGCGGCGCTACTATTTTAATAGCGATGGTGGTAACGCCATTACTTTTTGTAGCCAGTAGCGGAACTGAGAGCGCCGCTACTTTTTTGGCCGTACTCACGCTTTACCGCGCTCCTCGCTACTCACGCGACGAATACACACACGCACACACACACACACACACACACACACACACACACACACACACACACACACACACACACACACCTCTAACTATCCCCGTCTCTAACTCCCGCTCTCTTCCTCACTCTCTCAGACTAATTCTTACTCACTGCGTTAGTATTTCGTAACAGTATGTTACTTTCAGTTTAAAGTAGTGGGAAAAACATTGCTGTTGTATAAATAGCCTTTAAAAGAAAGCTCCTGTTCATTTTTAGTTTCGTTTTCGTACATATCTTAAATAGGTATCATTGAAAATATAATAAATCTGTATATTATGTATCAATGGTAGGCCACATTTTTTGCCTTTTATTTAAGTATTTTACTTTCAGTAGGCATACTAGGTAACAATGTAAAAGAACATTTGCTACATTGTGCAGTAAATACCCGGTAGCTTTTTCCTGTACCTTCAGCTCTAAGCTTCATTAAAGTGACACCGACATGTGTATGATGTTTCTTTTATTTTCAGTATAAGTATATTGACATTACTGGTACACAACATAACCACTCAGACTGACTAATATTATCAAGAGAGTATATAGTGTATTGCTATATCACAGATTTTTGTTAACCTTTTCTTCGTGTATAGTCAGCCAAAAAAGTCGTGTCTTCTTTCCGAACCCCACAAATACTCGAATAGATAAGTCGAAGCAGAAGGGATAGCTTCTGAAGTTTGGCAACTGTGTCAGACCAGACGGTGATGGGGGTGAGTGGTTTGGGGGTGGAGGTGGGGTAATGAAGGATGTGTGTGCTGTAGTTGTTGTTGGCAGTGTAGTCTAGCATTACACTGCATAGTAAAGGTGCTATTACACGTGATTTAATACCTGTAAATAATGAAATGTATCGTTAACCAGAAATAATGCCTACATCGTGTAGCCAACCAAACTTTAAATGAAACGACGAGGTGCAACCCCGCCCCCTCTCCACTTTCTTGCCACACCCCTCCATCGGGAATCAACAGTCCACATGACATTGCAATAAAGGACAGAAAGCTATGTTTTTACAGTATGTTTACCTACTGAACATGGCAGGATATATTGTATATATACCATGTATGGTGTGGCAGACGCATGCGGTGCCTTTACAGTATTAACGAGAATAGCATTCCACATGTGGTTAGTGTTTTGGTAAAGGGGTGAGGGAAACCCATAGATATAAATAAGTCTATATGCTGCATGACACTACTTGAGATGCGTCTGCCCGGCCGCCATCTTGGAACGGTCGAGGCAGACGATGTCGTGTTCCTGACAATTGGCAAAGTTGACCACCATTTACCTAGAAATGCCGCAACACTGTGCTGCTTTTGGGTGCAGAAAGCGTCGGAATATATCAAGAGCGACACCGATAGCATGAGCGGCTCAACTGTCTAGTTATGCAAACGTCCCTCAGCTGCATCTCTATCCCCCGAAAGGAGGATGATGGTTGCAGCAGGGAAATTTAAACCTGCAGTCCACCGAGTTCACGTTTCAGATGAACCAGGAACCACAACCATTACCACCACAACAACAGCCACCACCACAACAACCACCACCACCACCACCACCATAACAACGACAACCACCACCACCACCACCACCATAACAACAAAGATCACCACCACCACCACCATAACAACCACCACCACCAATACCACCACAACAACAACAACCATCACCACCACCACAACAACAACAGCAACCAAAACAACAACAACCACCATCACCACCACAACAGCCACCACCACCACCACCACCATAACAAAAATCACCACCTCCACGTCCACCATAACAACCACCACCACCACTACCAACACCACCACAACAACAACAGCAACCACCATCACCACCACAACAACCACCACCACCACCACCACAACAACAAAAACCACCACCACCACAACAACAACAAAAACTACCACCACCACCACAGCAACAACAACAACCACCACCACAACAACAACCACCACCACAACCACCACCACCACTGTAACAAAAACAACAAACACCACCATAACAACAACAACCACCACCACCACCATAACAACAACCACCACCACCACCACCACAACCACCATCACCATAACAACAACAACAACGACAACAACAACAACCATAACAACAACAACAACAACGACAACAACAACAACCATAACAACAACAACCATAACAACAACAGCAACAACCGTAACAACAACAACCACCACCACCACAACGACAACCACCACCACCACCACAACAACAACAACCGCCACCACCACCATAACAACCTCCACCACAACAACAGCAACAACCGCCACCACCACCATAACAACTTCCACCACAACAGTCACCACAACACCAACCACCACCACCACCACCACCACAACCACCATCACCATAACAACAACAACAACGACAACAACAACATCCATAACAACAACAACAACGACAACAACAACAACCATAACAACAACAACCATAACAACAACAACAACAACCGTAACAACAACAAACACCACCATAACAACAACAACCACCACCACCACCACAACAACAACAACCGCCACCACCACCATAACAACTTCCACCACAACAGTCACCACAACAACAACAACCACCACCACAACAATGACCATCAACACAACAGTTACCATCATCACCACAACAACAAAAACCACATCACCATCACCACCACAACAACAAAAGTCACCATCATCACCACCACCACCACAACAACAAAAAACACTATCACCACCACCACCATAACAACAACAACCACCACTACCAATACAATAACCACCATCACCATCACCACAACAAAAACCACCATCACCATCACCACGACAAAATCCACCATCATCACCACCACAACAATAACCACCATCACCACCACCACAGCAACAGTCATTCTCATAGTCTGAATTCACTCTAAAAGAAGCCCCACTATTACATGCTTGACCGCTCCAAGATGGCGGCCGCACAGACGCACCGCTGCTGTACTGAAGAATGGGCGATGCGGCTTCTAGTCTTATTTATATCTATGGGGAAACCCAGCCACAGGTGTTACGCAAGGTGATGAAACCGAGATATACACTCACCAGCTTATAGTCATATCTTGATAGTCATTCAGTTATCTATACTGGACGACGGGAAATAGAGGGAAGATTCTTGTTATCACTAACAAAAGCTATTTTCATAATGGTGACGTTTCATAAAATTCCAAACACTTGTTATGAAACGTATTCCACCGTTATTCCGTCCTCTGAAGTATTCCAAATATCAAAGATGAATTAGACATGACAACCCATGTATATGAAACTGCAATATACTTTGATTACATGTAAACTCATGATGATGCATATTTTATATAGACATTTAGTGACAATAGTGATAAAAGTGACTAAACCCTATTACCCAGAATGTTATTCAACCCGACAGTAATACATGGCACCCCAAACCACTCACCTCCATCACCGTCTGGTCTGACACAGTTGCCAGACTTGTGAAGCTATCCCTGCTGCTCCGACTTATCTGTTCGAATATTTACGGGGTTCGGAACGAAGACACGACTTTTTTGGCTGACTATACCTTTTTGTTATACAAAGTAGAGGGAGCGGGAGCGCCGCTACATTTCTTATCAAGTAGCGAAACCAGTAACGCCACTACTTTTTCGAGCTAGTAACGGGAATGGGAGCGCCGCTACTTTTTATTAGTAGCGTTCCCAGCATTGGCAATACAGACAGAGGGAGACAGTCCCAGAGCTGAACTGTTGCATACATGAAGGACTGGAAGTAACTATTGCATTAGGGTGTTGGACAGAAAAGGGATGAGAGTTATGCTAAACGGACTTTACTTGCCCACCATAGTGGTCGAGGGATGCAAGCAGACAATTCAGAGGAGCAGTGACCATTGAAGTTGCGATAGAAGAGAGAAAAAGATGCAACAGTGCGGTGAAGAGACAGAGGTTGAAGGAAGCCAGAAAGAGGAGGAGAGTTAATGAGACAGAAATTCCTACTTGTTAAGAAGAGCTGTATGTGGGGAGCTTTCATACACATGAGAGTTGTACTCTACACAGAGGCGAATAAAACCCGTGTATAAAGTCAACAACTGTGTAGAGGTCAAGATGGCACGGAGTTGGCTTAGCACACCTAGTCTCTAGGAAAAAAAATTTACAAGAGAGGTCATATGTTCTTTCCAAGATAAATCCGGAGAGAATGAATACCCGAGTATGTTTAAAGATGATCCAGGATTGAGCTGGATATTGTTAAAAGTTGGAGGGTACTACTGTGGAAGATTCTGTTGGGTTGATGGATGTAAGCACATAGTTTTTAATGGATTAACCTGCCGTGTCCCGGTAACGTATGGATATGTTGCAACGTTTTGTCATGCTCAGTCCTGACAATGTGTCTGTACTTTTGCAATTGCGAGGTCAGTCATTTGCACATTTTTCAAATTTCGTGCATGATTTTTGGTACGTATACACGGGACACCTTCTCTACCTGCCGCCACGTGGGTACACTGCCTTAATCAGTGTGACCTCCACCCTCCTTCCCCCACGCATTGTCTCGGCAACTCACCTGTTATCAGTGACCTGGCCAGTAAAGACATGTCGTGCCACAGTACCAAATTCAAGGCGAGAGTGATTCCCCAATCGACGATGATGTGGAGGACAAAGATTACATGGCGCCTGAGGAAGAGACGAGCAGAAGTGATGAGAAGGTAACGTCCCCAAGGAAGGTGCGTTATGTTGATGTGTTCAGTGAGTGAAACAACGCTTATATCGCCTATATTATTGTGTGAAGACCAATATATTCTTGTACTACATATAAATCTGTACTAAATGAACAAATATCTTCCTATTCTGAGTGGTTTGGAATAATTACTGCTATCACAGAAAATGTGACATCCGCAGCGCGGCTTCAGAGAACACAGTACCTGGTGTTTAAAAGGTCACCTGTTTAGACCACTTCTAAGCTCAGTGAGCACTTTGGGGGGCATTTTCCAATGTTTCTTATAAAAGGCGGAGGTTTTAGCCAAAATAAATTTTTTCGAAAATCTGCCGAGATTGGTGGGGGGCGGGGGAAGGGGTGAAAAATTGATTGGGATGCGGCGGGTAAAAAACAAAATGATTACTTCTGCCCCAGTCAGAGATATGAGCCAAGTCAGACATTAGGTGTGCCATAGCCTCATCCCATGTTTGTTGAAGTAACTGCTGAGATGGACTCTGTGGGAAGCAAATGAAAAGATGAAGGGTGGACTCATCAGTGCATGACTGGATAGCTCAGAAGGTCGATGATAAATAAAAGGAAGAGAGTTGGTGATAGGTGAGCCCTAAGGAACACCACTAGTGATAGCTCTAGAAGAAGAATGGTGGCCGTCTACAGCAGCAGCTATAGAATGACCAGAAAGGAAGCTAGAGATGAAGGCACAGATAGAAGGATAGAAACCGTAAGACGGGAGTTTGAAAATTAATGATTTATGCCAGACTCGATCGAAAGCTTTTGAATTGTCAAGTGCAATGGCAAAGTTTTTGCCAAAGTCCCGAAAGGAGGATGACCAGGACTCTGAAAGGTAGGTGAGAAGTTTGCCAGTGGAGCATCTTTGACAGAACCCATACTGACGATCAGAAAGATGGTTGTGATAGGAAGGATTTTTTAATTTGTTTGTTAAGAATAGACTAGAAAACTTTTGAAATACAGGTTATCAAAGCAATTGAGCAATAGTTAGAGGGCTGAAAATGGTCACCCTTCTTTGGGACAGGTTGAATGAAAGCAAACTTCCACCAAGAAGGAAAGGCACAAGTTGATAGAAAAAGGTGAAAGAGTTTACCTAAGCAGGGTGTAAGCACTGTAGCACAGTTCGTGACGACAACAGGAGGGACCCCCTCAGGTGCATATGCCTTGTTAGTATTGAGACCAGTGATGGCAGAAAATATATCAAATGAAGACATTTTAATATCAGCCACGAGGAAGTCACAGGAGGGAAATGATGGAGGAACATCACCGGAACTGTCAAATGTGGAATTGGAGGAGACAGTCTGAGTGAGGAGTTCTGCTTTACCCGTAGGAAAAACAGCTACAGGGCCATCAAAATGAAAAAGAGGAGAAAAGGACAATGATGTAAAGTTGTTAGAAAGGTTTTTGTCAAGGTGCCAGAAGGAGTTAGAATTTGGAGAGTTCAGAGGATTTAGAATGAATGGAATTATTATTATTATTTTTTTTTTTTGCAGTGCGAACAGACTTAGCACGATTGTGGGCAGAAACAAAAGTTATAAGATTCAGGAATGGGTTAGCTCTGGTGCCTTTTCTATGCCTTCTCCTTGTTGTGGACAACATTAGAACAAGCATGATTAAACCTTTTTTTTTTTTTCTTTTTTTTTTTTTTTTTGCCTTAGTCCAAATATATGAAAAAGGAATGAATGCTTCTATGCTCAAGAGAATAGCTTTCAGGCATGGAAGCAATAATCATTCCAGAGAAAATCAAAGAAGTGCGGCCTGAGGGCCTCCCAATCAGAAGGTCCAAGGTACCACAGCTGCTGCTTCTTTGGAGGGTCCACAGGCCTTACTGAAGCGATAGGACAGGTTGAGGTGATAAGGTTGTCATCAGAGGAACCGGACAGAGAGAAAAGATTAGCAGTGTTGGCAGAAGGATTAGTTGTAAGGAAAAGGTCAAGAACGTTGTATTCTCCAAGGCGGTCACAGATATGGTTAGGGTGCTGTACAAGCTGCCTCAGGTCATTAGCGATGGAAGAGATGTAGGCTCGTTCACCAGGTGGATCAGTAAAAGGATTGATTGATTGATTGATTGATAAAACGCATGGCACCGCAACAACATGGTCATATGGTGCCGTATAAGCAAAAATATAAGCAGTAGAAATATAAACAACATTAAAAAGTAAAACTCCATATTAAAAACTAGACATCAAAGTAAAAACAGTGGAATCATAAAAGGTGAAGGAGGCCAGCCTCCCTCAGAAATAAAAACAAATCGTCCCCAGGGGTACCAGGTTCTCTCCCAAGCATTGAAGAGAGACAGTAAGCACCACCCTCCCATCGGTGCCTCAATAGCAGCCTCCGACGTAAGTCTCCCAAACTGGGCCTGACAGTAAGGGGAACAAAACAGTCATCACAAAATGGCTGCACACCTCCACACATGAGGAACTCGCATGTGAGCTTGGTATGTCCAATGTGAAGACGAGCCAGAACAGTTTTTAAATTACGAGGTATTGTGAAACAAACTCTCTGAGAGACGAACTTGGTGACTTCCTTTAGCTTGCTGACAGAAACGCTATCCCACCGTAACTGCCAACAAGCACGAACAGCAGACAACACTGAAGTGCATAAATCAGTAGCAGGTAAAGGGCAAGGAACACGTACAGGTTGTAAAGCTGCAGCCTTAGCAAGTGCATTTACCCTTTCATTACCTATGACACCAACATGTGCCGGAACCCAGCAGAAATCCACTCTCTTCCCCCGACGACGAATGAGGAACAGCCACTCCAAAATGGCTAACACTATAGGATGGGAGGAATTGAAAGAGTCCAGGGCCAAAAGTGCCCCTTGAGAGTCGCTAAAAATAGTAAAATGATTGCCATGGTGAACAAACACCAACTTCAGGGCTAAAATTATAGCTGATAACTCTGCAGTAAAAACTGAGGAAGCCAAAGGAAGACTACCTCCACGGCTAAAATTGGGAAATACCACTCCAAAACCTACACCAGAGGCGGATTTAGAGCCATCAGTATACACAGGCACAGATCCACCATGACTAGAAGAATGTTCTAAAATTAACTGTAAAAGACACTGAGGAACAAAAGAATCCTTGGAGTCTGCAAAAAACCTGCAGTAGGTCACCTTGGGCAAGATCCAAGGAGCAACCCTTGGGATCCGAACAGGACTGCCAGGTACTGTCAACAAACCAAACTCCTCTATGATATCCCGAACCCTATAACCAAACGGACGTGGCATGCGAGGATGTCTACTAAAATACAAGAAAACAAGACTGTTGCATCACACACTTACAGACAAGAGAGTCTGCAAGGTGACAAATTCGGAGCCAGCACCGTGCTGCAACAGACTGATGCAGTAGATCTAAGGGAGGCACACCAGCTTCCACCAACAAGCTGGGAATTGGAGATGACTGAAAAGCCTCAGTTGCAAGGCGAAGACCAGCATGATAGACAGCATCTAGGGTTTTTAGTCTGGCCTCTGTGGCAGACGAGTAGATCTCGCAGCCATATGACATCTTGGAGGCTACAAAAACCTGAAACAGATGCAAGAGCATCCTCTGATCAGTACCCCAAAAGGTATGGGACAGAACGCTCAAAAGATTGAGAGCCTTCATACATGATGCTTTAAGACTTGTCAAGTGTGAGACCCAAGTCAAACGACAGTCAAACGTCAGGCCCAAGAATTTCGTCTCTTCCACACAACGGAGTCTCCTGCCACAAAGCTGGAGATCAGGGTCTGGGTGTACCCCTCTCATCCTACAGAAGTGCATAGCCACAGTCTTAGAAGGGGAAAACCGAAAACCCTTGGAAGTGGCCCAGGCAGAGATCTTGTCCAAGGCAAGTTGCATACGCCACTCAATAGCAGACATCCGGGAGCCCAAAAACCATATAGCTAAATCATCCATATAAAGGGATGGGGATACCCTGGTAGACACAGTGTCGAGAATATCATTGATGGCCACCGCAAATAGGGAAACACTTAAGACACTCCCCTGTGGGACACCTTCCTCCTGGCACAGTGGCGCAGAAAGGGTAGAACCCACACGGACCCGGAACACACGATCAGTCAAGAAGTCTCTAAGCAACACTGGCAGACGACCACGTAAACCAAAGACATGAAGTTGTTGGAGAATGCCATGGTGCCAGGCAGTGTCATAAGTCTTCTCAAGGTCAAAGAACACAGTCACAAGATGTTGCTTAGAGGCAAAAGCTTCACAAATTGATGCCTCAAGTCTGATAAGGTTGTCGGTAATGCACTATAATTTCCGGAAGCCACTCTCCGAAGGAGAGAGAAAACCACCCTTCTCCAGAGACCACATAAACCTGACACTGACCATCTTTTCAAACAGTTTGCACACGCATGATGTCAAACTAATAGGGCGATAGTTGGAGATATGGGAATGGTCCTTACCAGGCTTTGGAATGGGAAGGACAACAGCCAACTTCCAACTCTTGGGAAAAGAGCCCTCACTCCAAACCCTGTTAAAAAGGTCCAATAAGAATTGAATTGAATCAGTTGGCAGATGACGTAGCATAACGTATGGAATGTCGTCAGGTCCAAGAGCAGTGTCACCACACTCCGAGAGGGCAGCATGCAGCTCTCAGAGACTAAAGTCTAAATTATTTGGCTCTCCGCCTTGAGAGCTCAAGTCAAGACCAAGCCTCTCCTGATTCCTACGAAAGCTAGCATATGGCCTAGAAGGATCCTTTTTTGCACAAAACTGATCTGCAAAAGCGGAGGCTACTGCATCAGGTGCAGACACTAGGTTTCCGTGAAGTTGCAACACCGGTGGAGAGGGGGGCGTGAACCTACCAGAATCTTGTGCACCTTTTTCCACACACTAGGCATTGGAGTAGAGGATGTAACTATAGAAACATACGACTTCCAGGAGTTTCGGCGAGCATTCTTCATGACCCATCTGTAGTGAGCATGTGCTTTGCGAAACTGGATTTTTAGGAAAACAACATCACAACTGGCAAAATACCGACGGACAGCCACTTTGTAAGCTCCCTTTGCTATAGCGCAGTCGTCATTCCACCATGGCACAGGTCTCCGGGAAAAAACATCAGAAGTTGGTGGGATGGAATGAACTCCTGCTGAGAAAATGGTCTTAGTAAAAGAATGTTCAGCATCATCGATAGTTGAAAAATCAGTAACCCCGTAGGCAAATACACATAGTTCCTCAAAGAGAGACCAATCAGCCCTATCCAGACACCAGCGTGGCATACGGGCTGCAGGAACAGAGCGAGTAGTCTGGACCAACACGTGATAATGGTCACTACCATGCAGATCATCCAAAACCACCCAAGAAAAATCAAGGGCACAATCAGAGGAGGAGATGGTGAGGTCAATGACAGAGTACATGCCAGTCTGAACATGGAAATGGGTCGACCTCCCATCGTTGAGGACAACCAGATCTAAACCCCCAACCAAAGAGGCAATAAGATCACCCAGGGGATTTGAAAGTGAGTCACCCCACAAAGGATGGCGCCCATTAAGGTCACCAAGGAGAAGAAAAGGGGGTGAAAGTTGGCTGATAAGGGTTTCCAAATCAGCACGCATAACAGGGATGGAAGGTGGAAGGTACAGACAACAGATGGTATAGCACCTCCCAACGTGCATCTGTACTGCTAGAACTTGAAGGGGAGACTGTATCTCAAAGGAAATAAAAGGGACATCAGAACGGCACAAAATTGCAAATCCACCTCTGTGACTGCCAGGAGGAGATACATGGAAGACCTCATACCCTCTAATAGAAGGGAACTGTCTATCCCCCATCACTGTCTCCTGAAGACAGACACAGAACAGGCTCAGAGCAGAGAGTAATAACTGCAATTCCTCCCAATTCGCCATGGCACCTCTACAATTCCATTGGAGACAAATTGGTACTGATTGAGCCATAGTGAGTAGTAATAAATAATATGAAATGAGAAATATCAAGGCTATGTAGCAACCTCACTGGGAAGGGTGTGAAAGCCCTTCTTCCCAGGCATGGAGCTCTGCCTTACCAAACGAGAAGACAATGAAGATTTAGAGTTTCCATGGATGGAAGGGCCCTTACCTCGAGACCGGTCACGTCCATCGTCAGAATGAGCCCGAGGCACAGAGACTGTCCTGGAAGACCCACTTGTTCTGGCCACACCCCTGCGTGGGAGCCTGGCTGGCACCTTGGGGCCAACCAGACCTTCCCCAACCGAATCTACCAAGGCCTGGCTGCCGGGTGACTGATCAGAGGGAGCCGGTGACCGAGCCCTTTGAGTATCCAAAGGCCCAGACTCTGACACACCCGAGCAAGAAGCAGGGACTGGGATCTTAGAAAGACCGTCAAGAACACCCACCGACTTAGGTGCCACCACTGCCTGGGTTGCCGAGCGAAGAGCCCCCTGAGAGTCCGCATGTGGCACAGAAATTTGAACTTTAGGTGGAGGGGAATCACCCAAAGACTCCTCACTCCTCACCTGTTTGAGGTTGGCAGATGCAATCTCCATCTCCATGCCAGAACTTTGGGATGCACTAGAAACTGTAGAGGCACACTGTGGAGTAGACTGAACATTAGTATCAGAGCAAGCAGATAGTACAGGAGCAGCAGCCGTTACAGGAGGAGCAGCTGATACAGGATTAGTAGTCGGAACAGGAGTATCAGTTGGTAGAGTAGTAGCAGCCAGGACAGGAGTAGCAGCCAGTACAGGAGTAGCAGCTGGTACAGGGGTAGCTGCTGGTACAGTAGTAGCAGCCGCCAGTCGACATACAGACTGCAAAGGTACTGGACTTTCTGAGAGACCACAAGGAGGGGTAGTAGGACGTCTGGTATCAGACAAGGGACGAGCAGTAGGATCAGAATGTGGAGCAGGGGCTCTATGACGGTGACAACAGGTTTTGACCGAGAAAGAATAGAAGCAAAGGACACACCAGGGTGGACATACATAGACAGGACACGTGTCTTAGCTTCAGTAAAACTCAGCCTCTCCATGGCTCTGAGAGACAAAATTTCGTGTTCCATTTTGTAAAGATCACAAGTTTTAGAAGAAGCAGCATGCTTACCACCACAATTGACACAAGTTACAGGGCCAGGGCATTCCACACCCTCATGAATGTCTAAACAACATAACGCACAGACTGCTGGAAGACCTAGTGCAAGGCGCCTACAAGTCCGGCCAATATGACCGAAACGCTGACAGCGGAAACATCTATGAGGCATAGGGACATATGGCCTAACTTTGTGCTGGTACAATGCAGCGTTAAGAACAGCAGGGAGGCTCAAGGAATCAAAGGTCACAATCAAGGATGGAGTTGGCACAAGGTCACCATTTATCTTCTTCTTAATCCTCTCAATCTTTATTACATTCTGGGCAGACAACTCTTCAACAAGGTGTGCCTCACCATAAATCAATAATTCCTTAGCATAGACAACGCCACGAGAATGATTCAATGAAGCATGGGGGAAGCATGTAACTGACTGACCAGAAAGCTCTGCTAAAGATAGAATAGTCGCACTCTGAGAAGGGTCAGACACCTCTACTAACAAACTGCCATCAGCCTGTGGAACAACTTTAGGGGTCGCACCACAAGCAGTGACCAGTTCTCGATGGGTCCAGAAAATGTCACATTTCCAGAGGTCTACCCCAGCAGGACCACGTATGACTAAGAATTTGTTGAAAGGTGCAGGAGGAGGAACAAGTAAATAATCCATAATGCATTACAAAAAACTTTCATTCCCCCACCTCCCCACCCACCACGAAGCCCAACAGGGGGAGGTCATATGTCAGGGCCAGTACCACTGACGACCCCAGGGGTAGCGGAGGAATATACGCAGGTAACCACTAGGGGACCTAGGCAAGAGTGACTCCAGGACGATAGGAGCCACCAGGCCCCCCAGTGCCCACTTGACCCTAGCCAACGCATGACCAGCCGATTGACCTAGTCGGGCCCAACCAGGCCGCCTGTCTAGCCAGAATAAGGGACCAAAGAGGTGTAATGCTAGCTGCAGGGCGCAGCGTGCAGCATCGCTCAACCTCCAGGACTCCCGTCTCCCAGCATTACGGGACGCCACACACGGCAAACACGTGGGGAGGCAACAGTCCGGCCCCAGATGGCAATGGGCATGGACTAACATCACCAGCAGCACTCCTTCACCAGTGATGTAGGGGGTGCTTGGTCCACGAGGCCGACAAATACCGAACCCTACAAAGGTAGGCATGCCTCCAAAGTAGGTGGCACCGCGAACCACGCTTCAAGCCCCGCCACCAAGTCAAGGTGACCCCCTGCAGCGGGGTCAGTAAAAGGAGAGAAGAGCCAAAGGTGGTGGTGAACTTTGAAATCTCCTAGAATGGAGATTTCAGAGAAAAAGAAATGGACAGGATGTGTTCCAACATAGAAGTAAGATAGTTGAAGAATTTTTCATAGCCAGTAGAATTAGGGGATAAGTAAACAGCACAGATTAAGTCAGAAAATGACAGGAAAGCCGAAACCAGATAGTAGAGAATGCAGAAGATTCAAGTTCAAGAACACAAAAGCAAGATATGTTGTTGCATACATAAACACATTCACCTTTGGCTTTGAAGTGAGTGTAGAGAAAGTGGGACGATACTGAGAAGGGTTTGCTATCAGTCACCTTTGACAGCTGAGTCTCAGTAAGGAAGAGAAGGTTAGGTTTTGAGGAGGAGATATGGTGCTCAACAGAGAGCAAATTAAAGGACGGCCGCGAATGTTGCAGAAGGAAAAAGTGAGTCAGACAGTGGTTCCGGGCATCTCGCTTGGTAGTCAGTGGGAGAGGGGCGGATGGTGGGGGCTTTTATGGTCCCTCCCCCCACCCTGGGGACTCTGAGGTTTGGTTAGTAGACGTCATTTTCTTTTCGTGAACTTTTGCATAGGAACTGAAGTGCATAATTTGCATGTAGTTTGCTGTTGATAGTTAGATGAACTTGTATTGGCGTGTATGCTGGCCTGCTCTCTGTGTACTGAAACACTGAAAAAGTTCGGCAAAGGCGGATGGTCTGGAGCTAGTCCCGAGGGCTGATGAAACGGGAGCTCCAGCTCTCCCTGTCATCCACCTTGGGCGCACCACCCTGCTCGACTGGTGCTACAATCTACTCCCTGTTTATCGCCACTCTTTTCTCATCCATTCATAATGGTCAGTCCGTCTCTTCTTTATTTCTCTGATTTTTCGAAATGTTATCTTTCCTCCCTTTCCACTTTCATTCCTCCTTCCCCTCCCCTCCCAGTTTATTAATACATTTAGCCAGCGATTTAAAATGGTAGTGTTCTTTATCATTTAGATACTAGATGATAATGGTTTTCCTTTTTCCTCTATTTCTTCATTTCCTCCCCATTCTCTACTAATCCCTTCAGAAAACCCTCCTATCACTGTCTAAAAACTATCTTACGTTTACATTACAATCTTCTATTAACTCCAGCAACCGAAATGCGTAATTGAATGGGTATGAAGAGTAATAATTAAAGAGCTATGAAAATAATCAAGTTTTTATGCTTCATCAATTTAGTAACCTGGAAATGAAAAGGTTTGGAATGATACAAAGCTAATACTGCTCATGCAAAAGCAGACAGTAAGACGACCTAACATAAGACGACTGGAGGATATTTTGAATTAAATTACAGAAAATTGAGCGCAATATGGTAAAACAATTTCGAAAAGAACGTTATGATTATCAATACATTCGTGTTATCCTGAAAAGTAAAAAAGTAAAATAGAAAATTAATGATGGAAGAGCGAATGGAATGGAGTTTATCTTATTGTAAAGGCATATACAGTGAAGACAAAAGAATAATAGAAAAATATCCAAAATATACGGAAAAGTTAAGTAATGTTATCTCAACCAGAGAGAGAGAGAGAGAGAGAGAGAGAGAGAGAGAGGTCGATCCATACTAAACGGTAAAGTCTTCTAGCTACTTAGAAAGAAACTTTACGGCAGATGGAAGAAGCCTACGGCAGATGGAAGAAGCCTAATGATTTAAGAGTTCGACTGTCGTTGGAACTGATGCGAATTCAATCCCAGGAAAAAAAAAACAGTTGAATTAAAATTCGTTAAAACAAACACTACTGACATTCCAGAATATCTATTGAAGAATCAAAAGAAACACTGCAGAATATTGTGGACCCACTTTACAGCGTGAAACTAGTTGAAAGGTAGGGGATCACTACAAACGAAAATCATACTACAACTACCTCTAAAAAGTTTTCTACAATGATACCATTTTTAGCCTCACAGTGGTGTTGAGAAGAGGGATTTGCTAGATTTGTTCTCAGTACTTCTCTTATTTTTTGTTACGATTCACAGTTGCCAGTTAGCCTGTTAATTGTGAGCGTAGGTAGTCTGTAAATTTATGCTTTACATTTTGTGCCCTTTTTCTGTTTCATTTATGTAATTGTTTGTTAAATTATGTAATTTTACTTCAGTTTGTATGCTAAATGGTTTGGAGTGTTACGTAGTGTAAGAAAACTTGGGGATATTTTGAATGTCTCTTGAGTGGTAACTGTTGCTTCTTCGAGAGTGCACTAGAACTTTGGGGAAGTAGGGAAGGCTATTTAAGGAGATGGAAGTGCCTAGGGGAGTCAGTTTCGTTTCAATTTTTAGTTTCAGTGTAGTTCAGTGTCACTGCGACCTAGTGAAGATTGTATAGCTCCGGTACTTGTGAAAACAGTTAAGTGTAGTTGGCAAGTGCTAACCCGTGGATTGCACAATTAGCTTTTTTTCATGCCACCCCATGGTACGCAAAAAATGATGGAAAAATATATTTTTCTTGTTTATTTTAAACTTGAAGATAAACATCCAGGGCATCATCTGGTGAAAAGAAAAAAAAAAACATCTCTCTCATTCTTTGCGTAGGGCCATGCATAATTTTACGTATGGGATTAGTGAAGAAATTTTAAAAATCAAAATATTTTTGGGGGGGTTTTGTTTATTGCAGACTTGAAGATAAACATCCAGGGTATCATCTGTTGAAAAGAAAAAAAATCTCTCTCTTTCTCCGTCTTTGCGTAGTGCCATGCATAAGTTTGTGTAGGGGTTGAGTTGTGTACAGTAATGCACGGCCAGCACAGCCTGAGCTGTGGCTCGCAGTGTGACACTACCCAGCCTGGGCTGTGGCTCGCAATGTGACACTACCCAGCCTGGGCTGTGGCTCGCAATCCATGGGTTAGGTGTAGTTATTTAGTGAATAACGACCACGAACTTGAGAAGCGAGTGTTTATTTACCATGCCTGAGCCAAACAAGTTCTTCCATACTAAACGGTTGACCATAGGAAGAACTGTTCACTGGGCAACATCCTATATTGAACTACTGCTGTTGGAGCCTGTGGCAGTGTGGGTCGGGTATGTAACAGTGGTGTTAGCAATGGGACCGAAAAGTGCTTCAACATGGAGGCAGAAGGTGTACAGACAAGAGGCCAAGCTAGGCAGGAAGAGACATCTCTGGCTGTAATCTTGAAGTTTCAATAAGCACAAAGTGAACAACTATGAGCACAAATGGCAGGACAGAAAGAGCTCAAGAAAGAACTCAGTGAACAACTACAAGCACAAACTGAACACTTACAAGCAAAAAGTGACAGACAGAAAGAACTCAATGAACAACTACAAGCACAAAGTGAACAACTACAAACACAAAATGATGGACAGAAAGAATTCAGAAAACAACTACGAGAACAAAGTGAACAACTAGATGCATTACGTGAAGAATAGAATAAGCAGTACGAATGGCTTCAGGAGACGTTACAGGAGCAACAGATAGAGTAACGACTCGGGATGCAGGGACAGCTAGACACTTTCATGTGGGAAATGAAGAAAGAACAACAAGAGCTGAAGGAGGAAGTATATGCTGAGCTATAACAGAAGTGTGAGGTAAGCAATAACATGATGGAGTGCAGATAGCATCTTAAAGACCAGTTTAAGCACGTAGACGAACAGTTAAAGATAATTAGAGAGAGAATTGAGGTTGTAGAGAAATCTTGCACTGCTGAGGCTGAGATTAGTACAGGAAGAAAAAAAAAAAAAAAAAAAAAAAAAAAAAAAGAGAACAGTATATGGTGAATCTTGAATAATCACAGGCATCTAAAGGTAGCATTACGGGGTAGAATAATTAGAATGCAGGAATTTTGAGTCCTGGACTTAATTATGATGGTCCAATTTTTAGATCCGAAACCTGAGAAGTGTATGGCTATAATGGGGGTGCAATTAAAAAGAAACCTCAGGAATTTGATGGCAAAAGTATCCTGGTAAGCTTACTATGCGCATTTTGAGTTATTCACTGATCAGAATGGTTGAGTTGATAGGCAGAGGGCAGTGGAGCTTTCTACTATCCTTAAGGGTGCTGCAATGAGATCCTTGGGCAGATGTCAGTGGAGGAGAGGAACAGTTATCAATCCCTAGTAGAAATGCTGAAGTGCAGATATGGGACCATGTACCAGACTGAGGTTTACAGGGCAAGATTCTGGACCCATGTACGGGCTCGATGTGAACCTCTCCAGCAACTTGCTCATGATCTGAAGAATATGGCACACAAGGCATACCCTGGAAACACTAACTTGTTGGCTATTCCTCTGAGGGACCAGTTCATCGACGCTTTTCTCAATGTAGAGTTGAAAGTGCAAGTGAAGCAGACAAACCCAAAAGCAAGCAAAAAGCACTAGCCAGGGTCTGGAATTTGACTCCTACGTCAAATTCAGTACATCCACTTTTCAGGCAGATCGTAGTGCAGGATTCAAGGCAAGAAAGGTGCAGGTATGTGAAAATTTGAAGGAAGTTGCTAGTACTGTTAAAAGCCAGGACTTAGGAAAGAGGACTGCCACAAGTGGAGGAGAAAACAGGAGAAGACCGGAGGAGGTTGCTGGTTCTGCAGGAAGCCGGGACACAAGAAGGAAAATTGTTGTAAATGGAAAAAGGAGCAAGTACAGAGCAGTGCAAGGAAATCTCTGATTGTAAAACAAAAAGGGGGTGTTGGACATATGGTGAGGTGGGACACTTCAGTTCAGAGTGTCCAAACGAGAAAAACGAGGATAAGAACAAGGCTGCAGAAGACCAGAAACAAGCGGGAAACTAGTGGAGGCTGGTGTTAAGGGGCAACCACCAGCCGGTTTTTCCCAAGTAGCCCCATGCTTGGAAACTGCAGGAGAACTGCGGTTGACAATGTGCAAGTAGACGAAAGAATAGACAGCAAGAAGTGTTCCCTGGTCACTGAATCAGCCTCAGAGCAGAGTTTTGTGGGGCCTGATGTGTTACATCATCGGTATCTGCCTGAGTCATCAGAATCATTGTGTGGTGTAAATGGGTACAGGGGTGAACTGAGGGAACCCTTGAATGTCCAAACTGAAATGGCAGGGCAGGTGGCCATGCTTCCAGTCTATGTAGCCAAGCTGGAGGATGCTTGCCTTTTTGGTCTGGACTATCTGATGTCCATGGTATGTGATCTGGACTTCTGGTCCATGAACCTGAAGGTTCAAGGAAAGTTGGTTCATGTCATGGCAGTGAGATGTACAGTCACTCATAAAAAGAAACGGACCCCCCCTTGGCCGGAGCTGCAGTATCTCGTGGCAATTCGAGTCTGATAACACTGTGGCACGTCTGGGTGGATTGTTAGGGGGTCAGAGGCGGTGTAGGAGGGTGGGAGGTGGGTGTACACGACTTACTGCTCAAATCATGCTTCATTTCGTCATAACTAAATCGAACCCAAGGGGTTCGTATAATTAGATATTTTTAATCCATGGACTGATTTATCAAAATATCGTACGATAAAAGCAACCTTACTACCCACCTAACATTGCAACTATTTATCCACTTAAAACCTTTAAATTGTCTTTAAGGAGGATTATATATGTGTTTTAAATGGTTACAACTTACCCACTCATATCAGTCACACTGACGGCATTATCATTCCACATGGTTGTGTAATTTGTGTGTATGATACAGCAGGAATGAGTGGACAGAGGAAAATAATATCGATTTACATTATTAGTTTATTTAGGACTATATCAAATTTACGGATTATAATCCTAATATCGTAGAAAAAAAATATGGTGTTCTATTATCTATAAACAGAAATAATGTGATTAATTATTTTCATAGCGGTTCATTATGAACAGCATCAATTAGTGAATAACATATGTTATGTGTATACAGTATTTGTAACATAGTAAATATAACATAAACAACAAACAAAAAACACGTTACTTCCCTTTACAGCAGTATACGATTTACTTTATATTATGACCATTAGTAGCATACTGTTTTTAGACTCCTGCAGTTATCTAATTATTATATGTCCAAGCACCTAATATTTCGCCCACCCTCCATTAGCTTGTATGATTGTGTGTAACCTACTAGGAACAGAATCTACCAAATACTGACAATAGTTTGAAATATGTCTTATATTCTCCCATTCTGCCATGGCATGATTTATGATATTTTCTCTGTTCCTCGCATCCCGGATATCCCATGTCCTGACCATCATTGCCCAAACATTCTCTAACATTGATATCACAACCCTTGCTTGGCCATTCTGTAACTTCAAATTCTGGATTTTCTCCGAAGCATTGCCTTACCACTTGGCTCATATGAATTGGTGCTCTATCATGGACATATCTAGTAGGGGCTGGAGCTGCAATTACCCTCTCACGAATAGATTGTAACATTCCATTCAAAATATCGACATATTTCGCCGCTGTAAGGTTACCCTCAATGGGTGTGAGATCCCCAAGTCCTTCTGCCCACATCCATCCATGAAAAGAAACACTACTGCGGCCAATCGTGTGCTGCTCCTGAATGTTTTCTTTTGCATATCTTGTGTTTGGTATTCGCCAACATACACGAGCCTTGGGAGCAGATGTCGAGGACTTTCATCCGTCCAAATTACACCAAAATTCTGCGTCGTATGCCTCTTCTGTATAACGTCTGGCAAATGCAAGTCATGCAGTCCTGTGTTCCACAGACATTGCTTCCTTTCTAGCAGAGACGGAACAGTAAATGCCTGCCTCATTCACATGCCATCTCGTTGTTTTCGGATGGCATGGTAGGTCTAATTCCTGAGTGACGTCAACAGCTGATGTGTGAGGCCTTTGTAACACAACATTTCCAATGCATTGATCATTTTCTGGAGCTAATATTCGTGGACGACCACTTCTAGGGTGGGTAGTAAGGATGCCCCCTCATCCCAACGCAGTATTCACCTTCTCACGGTGTTTATACTTGATCCTGTTTCCCGGCCAATGGCTTTTATAGACATGCCAGCATCTCGCATACCTATGATAGCACCACATTTTGTGATAACTTTGGGTCAATCAGCACATCCTGTAGGTCTTTGTGCTCTTTCGTGCTGCACTCTTCCAGGCTGGTTCATTCTGCAAAATAGCAATGGTTATATACTTAAGTATCTATCTATCTATTTGTAGCTCTGATGCCTCACTCCCTCCGGGAACTCCCTCCAAGGGAGTGGCCACAGCAGAATAGTCTCCATCTCTCCCTGTTCCTTAGTCGATAAAGCCCCCCCCCCCACTCCTCTCACACCTCTCTCCCTCACATACCCCTGCTGCAGGGGGTCACCTTGACGTGGTGGCGGGGCTTGAAGCATGGTTGGCAGTGCCATCTACTTTGGAGGCGTGCCTACCATTGTAGGGTTCGGCATTTGTCAGTCTCGTGGACCAAGCACCCCCTACATCACTGGTGGAGGAGGCCTGCTGGTGATGCTAGTCCCTGCCCTTTTGCCATCTAGGGCAGGACCATCGCCTCCCCACGTGTTTGCCGTGCGTGGCGTCTCGTAATGCTGGGAGACGGGAATCCTAGGGGTTGAGCGATGCTGCATGATGCGCCCTGCAGCTAGCAATACACCTCTTTGGTCCCTTATTCTGGCTAGACGGGCAGCCTGGTTGGGCCCAACCAGGTCAATCGGCTGGTCATGTGTTGGCCAGGGTCAAGTAGACACTGGGGGGCCTGGTGGCTCCTGACGTCCTGGAGTCACCCTTGCCCGGTCCCCTGGTGGTTACCTGCATATACTCTCCTGCTACCTGGGGGTCACCAGTGGTATTTATCCCTGGCATATGACCTCCCCTTGTTGGGCTCCATGGTGGGTGGAGGAATGGGGGAATGAAGTTTCTGTTTGTTTTCATGGCTGCCGTTAAAAATACATCTGGTGATGACACTGCATCTGTCCCTGGACATTCTTCAGAATGTAGCTCCCTCGTTGCCACTCCGGAGCCTTTTCAGGCCCCTAGGGACTCTCCTTCTCTGCCCCAGCGTTCAACTGGGAATAGGAGGAGATCCCGTCGGGTTGATTCGGCTCTGGGGTTCGTCTCAGACGATAAGGTGCCGGAAAAATATGCAAAGTATCTGGTTATGAAACCTTCTATGAAAGGGACAATGCTGGATTTTGACATATTTGATCTGCACCGTGCCATTGTCTCAGCTTGCGGCAGGGAACCTAATCTGTTCCCAAGGGGATGAAAACATCCTTATTGAGGTGTCCTCCCCAGAGGAGAGCTCTCGATTACAGGCGCTGACTTCTGTTTCTGATGCTGCAGTTGACTGTGCTCCCCATGCTACTTTTAACAGGTGCAGAGGAGTGATTTTTTCCCGTGACCTCCTTCGATACTCAGAGGCGCGGCTGTTGGAGGAGCTGAGTTCTTTTTGTGTGATATGTGTTGAGCGACTACAGAAAAAAATTGATGGTGTCCTGACCACCCCAACTCCGACCCTCTTCTTGACTTTCAACAAGTTGACCCTACCTACCTCTGTGAGGCTGGCTTGGCTGTCACTTCCGGTGAAGCCATATGTGCCCACCCCAAGACGGTGTTTCCACTGTCAGGGGTATGGACATGTCAGCAAATTTTGTCATCATACACAGGCTGGCCTTCCTGGTGTTTGTATCTCGTGTGGAGGACCAAGCCATACCAGTGATTGTAAAGGACCCCTTCAATGCTATCACTGTGGAGGTCCTCATGCTGTCTCCTCAAAACATTGTCCAAGATACTGCCTGGAAAAGGAGATTTTGTCCACTCGTACATGTGAGAGGGTTTCACTTCCTGAAGCTAAAAGGAGAGCCCAGACTCTCTTCTTTCAGCCTGTGGCTACTTATGCTTCTGTCCATTCTGGAACATCAGTGCGTCGCCCTGTATCTCAGAGGCAGCCTCGAACCATTCCAGTACCCACTCCTTCATTTCGTGATTTACAGGAAGCTGTCCACATGATTAGTACTGATTGTGAGAATGATGTTTCCCCGACTGCTACTCCAACTGTTTCCGTCCCCACTGCGGTGGCTGATGACTTGCACACTTCTGTGGTGGTGGCAGATGTCCACGTTGACCGGACTCCTTCTCCTGTCTTACCCAGTATGACTGAGGCTCCATCTGTACCTGGCAATGTCACCGTTGTTTGTCAGAGTCCTCTGAGCATGAAGACCAGCCACTTAAGGTCTCTGTTGTCAACCCTTGTGTCGACCCCTCTCCTGTTTCCTCTGCCCTGAAGGCTGATGAATCTAGCCAGGGGACAGCTGAAGCTGATGGTTCACCGCAGGTCCGGTCCCCACCTGGGGATGTTGTTGCACAACTTGCTGGTGCTTCAGATCTAAAGCATAGGATGTCCTCCTCAAATGATCCGAGTCCTGTGGACTCTACTTCCGCTTCTGGGGCTTCTGGTGGGGCAATGGCCGTCCTACACTTCCAAGGACAGCCCCCAGGCCACCTTCCAAACAAACGGGTATGCCCACTCCAAGAAGGAGTGTTGTAAAACTTACTTCCACATCCTCACGTTTGTCTTCAGATGTTAGACAGAGGATACGGGTTTCTGGTGCTGGGCAGGCTCCTATGAAGGGTCTTCATAAGCATAAATCCAAACCCGCTCGCTTGTCAGGTGTACAGTCCCGCACTTAATCATTTCCTCCATTATGGGTTCCATCATCCAGTGGAACTGTCGGGGTTTACGTGCCAACCATGAGGAACTGTGTCATCTTGTTTCTCAATTTACTCCTCTGTGCATGTGCATCCAGGAGACCATGATAGGTGATACTGTTCCTTCCGGTCCTTCTGGCTACCCTGCCTTTTATTCTGATCCTGTGCCGGGCCAAGTTTATCATGGAGGTGCTGCTATCTTCCTTCGCAAGGATATTCCATACTGTCATCTGGACATCTCCACTCCCCTGCAGGCTGTCGCTGTCCGGATGTTTTTACACCGGCAGTATACAGTTTGCAGTCTTTATCTTCCTCCTAGTGCTACTATTGAAAGGGCTGATCTGGAATGCCTTATTCATGACTTTCCTTCTCCCTTTCTGTTACTAGGAGATATGAATGGTCACCATCCGCTATGGGGAAGCAGTGAGGCCAGCCCTCGGAGTGTAATGCTGGCCTCTTTAGTGGAAGATGAGGAGTTAGGCATTTTCAGTACCAATAAAATGACTTATTTCCATAGTCAGACTGGAACTTCTACTGCCATTGATTTGTCTTTATGCTCAGCTGATGCTGTTTTAGATTTTACCTGGGATGTGTTGCCAGACCTATATGGCAGAGACCATTTTCCGTTATTTTTAACAGCTAGTGCTGGTGGACCTCAGCCACGTCTTCCTCGCTGGCTTCTGGATAAGGCTGACTGGCCACGTTTCAGGGAATTAAGTTCCATTTCCCTTTTTGTCAACGAGTTTGGCTGTCTTACTGAGGCTGTGTCATATTTCAATACCGTGTTGCACTCAGCAGCCCTGTTATCTATTCCAAAAATGAAGGGTCAGTTCCCTAAACGTCCGGTCCCTTGGTGGAACTCAGAGTCCACTTCCACAGTGAGAGCCAAATGAGTCGCCTTTTCTCAACTTCGTCATCATCGTAGGGATCCTCAGTTTTTGGTGGCGTATCAGAGGGCATGAGCTCATATGAGGCGGGTTTTAAAAGAGGCCAGGCATTCATCCTGGAAGCGTTATGTTTCCTCCATTAATTCGAGGACTTCCATCACCCAGGTGTGGAACCAGGTAAGGAAAATTTCAGGAAAATTTACTGTTCCCTCCCCTCCTGTTTTATCTGCAACAGGTGGAACTGTGGCTGATCCATTTGCTGTTGCAGAGTTGCTTGTGATCATTTTGCCATTGTGTCACAGAAGGATGCAGATACGCCTTCGGCTTGCCACCGTCGGCGCCTGGAGTCTCGTGGTCTCAGTTTTGCCTCTGTTGGAGGAGAGCCTTACAATGTTCCATTTTCAGTTTCTGAACTCCAGGCGGCTCTGTCGCAGGGCCATGATTCCTCTCCTGTTATGATGATATTCCTTATGCATTTTTACGCCACCTGTCTTTTTTTTTTTTTTTATGCGAGGAAGAAGGAACCAAAGGCCATGAGCCCGCAGTAACAGTTCCCTCCAAGAGAAAAACAAAATACAATATAGAGCCAAATTCAAGATCCGATCATTTTGAGATGCCTGGACACACTGCGTTTGAAAGACTGGAGATCATAGGCAGCAGGAAATACAGACAGAGGGAGACAGTTCCAGAGCTGACCTGTTGCATAAATGAAAGACTGGGAGTAACGGTTAACTCTTGCATTAGAGAGTTGGACAGAAAAAGGATGAGAGTTTGCTGCCAGACGGGTGCTACGCGCCCGTCGTAGAGGTGGAGGAATGCAAGCAGACAGTTCAGAGGAGCAGTGACCATTAAAGTAGCGATAGAAAAGAGATAAAGATGCAACAGTGCGGCGAAGAGACAGAGGTTGAAGGGAGTCAGTAAGAGGAGGAGAGTTAATGAGACGAAAAGCCTTTGACTCCACCCTATTGAGAAGAGCTGTATGTGGGGAGCCTCCCCACACATGAGAGTTGTACTCCACACAGGGGCGGATAAAACCCCTGTATAGAGTCAACAATTGTGCAGGGGTAAAGAAAGAGCGGAGTCGGCCTAGCACACCCAATCTCTTGGAAGCAGATTTTACAAGAGATGTAATATGATCTTTCCAAGATAAGTCCCGAGTAAATGAAACCCCAAGCATGTTCAAGGATGATGCAGGATTAAGCTGAATATTATTAATCATTAGTGGGTATACCTGTGGAAGACCCTGTCGGGTTGATAGGTGTAAGAACTGAGTCTTAGATGCATTAAAGACAACCATATTATTTTTACCCCAGTCAGAGATACGAGCCAAATCAGACATTAGGTGTGCCACAGCCTCATCCCTTGCTTGTTGAAGTAACTGTTGAGATGGGCGTTGTGGGAACCGAATGGAAAGGTGAAGGGTGGAGTCGTCAGCGTATGAGTGGATAGGGTTAGATGTACAGCTTAGAAGATCATTGATGAATAAAAGGAAGAGAGTTGGTGATAGGACAGAGCCCTGAGGAACACCACTGTTGATAGATCTAGGAGAAGAACGATGGCCGTCTACAACAGCGGCTATAGAACGACCAGAAAGGAAGCTAGCGATGAAGGCACAGATAGAAGGATAGAAACCGTAGGAGGGCAGTTTGGAAATTAAAGATTTATGCCAGACTCGATCGAAAGCCTTTGAGATGTCAAGTGCAATGGCAAAGCTTTCGCCAAAGTCCCGAAAGGAGGATGACCAGGAGTCTGAAAGGTAGGTGAGAAGATCGCCAGTGGAGCGTCCCTGACGGAACCCATACTGACGATCGGAAAGAAGGTTGTGATAGGAAAGATGCCTTAAAATTTTCCTATTAAGAATTGACTCGAAAACTTTTGAAATACAGGACGTTAAAGCAATTGGACGATAGTTGGAGGGTTGGGAGTGGTCACCCTTCTTTGGGACTGGCTGAATGAGAGCAAACTTCCAGCAAGAAGGAAAGGTACAAGTTGATAGACAAAGACGAAAGAGTTTACCTTGGCAAGGTGTAAGCACAGAAGCACAGTTCTTGAGAACAACAGGAGGGACCCCATCAGGCCCATATGCCTTGTTAGTACTGAGGCCAATGATGGCAGAAAATACATCAACTAAAGAAATTTTAATGTCAGCCATGAGGAAGTCAGAGGGGGGAAGTGATGGAGGAACAGCACCGGAATCGTCTAAGGTAGAATTGGAGGAGAAAGTCTGAGCGAAGAGATCTGCTTTGTCAGTAGAAGAAATAGCTACAGAACCATCAGAGTAGAAAAGAGGAGGGAAGGATGATGAGGTAAAGTTGTTAGAAAGATTTTTGGCAAGATGCCAGAAGGAGCGGGAAGAATTCGAGTCGGAGGGTTGAGAGCATTTAGTATGGATGAAATTATTTTTAGTAGAGCGAAGAACAGACTTAGCACGATTCCGGGCAGAAACGTAAAGATGATGTGATTCAGGGGTGGGTTGGCTCCGGTACCTTTTGTAGGCCCTCTCCTTGTTGCGGACAGCATTAGAACAAGCGTGATTAAACCAAGGCTTTCTTGCATTAGTCAAAGGATATGAGAAAGGAATGTATGCTTCCATGCCCGAGAGAATAACCTCCGAAATGCGCAAGGCACACTCAGATGGCTCACGGCCATGGAAGCAATAATCATTCCATGGAAAATCAAAGAAGTACTGCCTGAGGGCCTCCCAGTCCGCGGCTCCAAAATGCCGCAGATGACGTTTCACTGGAGGGTCCACAGGCCGTACCGGAGTGATAGGACAGGTTAAGGTAATAAGGTTGTGATCGGAGGAGCCCAACGGAGAGAAAAGATTAACAGAGTAAGCAGAAGGATTAGTTGTGAGGAAGAGGTCAAGTATGTTGGAGCTCTCTCCAAGGCGGTCAGGGATACGGGTAGGGTGCTGTACAAGCTGCTCTGATGAGTCTCTGTTGATTTTGCTTTCACTGTTTAATAAGATCTGGTGTTCTGGGGAGTTTCTGGCTTGTTGGGGTGTTGCTGTAGTTATCCCCATCCCCAAACCAGGTAAAGACCACCTACAGGCGACGAATTATCGGCCTATTTCTTTGACATCTTGCATAAGCAAAGTTTTGGAAAAGATGGTCAATGTTAGGCTTGTATGGTTTTTAGAGAGAGATGACTTCTTATCCCCTGCCCAGTATGGTTTTCGAAAAATGCGATCTACCATTGATGCACTACTGTCCTTGGAATCTTCTGTCACTGAGGCTTTCTCCACTAACCAACACCAGGTCACGGTCTTCTTCGATCTGGAGAAGGCATATGACACTGCCTGGCATCATGGTATTTTACTCTCTCTTCATGAGTTTGGTCTTCGTGGACGCTTGCCCATTTTTATTCAACATTTTTTATTGAATAGAATTTTAAGGGTGCGAGTGGGAGGAGTGCTTTCTACTGCCCGAGCACTAGAAGATGGAGTACCACAGGGGAGTATCCTTAGTGTTACTCTGTTTGCTGTAGCCATTAACAGTGTCATTAGTGTACTTCCTGATGGTGTATGAGGATCACTAAGTCGATGACCTCCCGATTTCCTTCACCGCATCTAGAATGTCTCTGATAGAGAGGAAATTGCAGCTGGCTCTCAATCGAATTTCTGACTGGGCAGAAACTCGCGGTTTCCATTTTTCTTCAACAAAGACAGTGGCTATGCATTTTTGTCGTCTTCAATGGGTTCACCCAGATCCTGACTTGTATCTCTATGGTAGGAGAGTATCCTGTGTGGAAGAGACGTGGTTTCTGGGTCTTCTGCTTGATAGACGACTAACCTGGGTTCCTCATTAGGGTGGATCAAAAAAAATAAAATGTGAAACTTTAGAGTGGGGTATGCTATTATTTTGCGTAATGATGCCAATATTAAGTGTGCAAAATCTTATGACAATCAGAAAATATTAACAGGTGCCCCAAGTCAAGAGTATCTTAATCAGAAAATAGTATTTGATGTATATTATATATATTTTTAGAAGCCTTATACATATTACTGGTAATGTTTACTGTGTGCCTTTTGGTGTATTATATGCCCTAAAAAGAAAATTGATCTAAAATATAAAATACTTCAGGTGCCCCAACAACTTGTAAAAAGTGGTATATTATCATCAATAGCGGAATGCTTACTTTGCACACCCAGAGAACCTGTTGCTTACAATGATTCAAGATGAGAAGGAAGTATTGCATAAGCTTGGATGGCGGCGTATCCTAAATGCCAGAAAGGATGTCCAAGAAGATGTTGTACGGCAGTTCATAATTTCAACACACAAGTTTCACTGTCAAGATTATACAGAAATGATTGACTGGCAAAATACCAAACTAACAGAACCTCCCATGACAATGCACCTTTCAGATGCTGACATTACTGGCAACATCACGACAGGAAAATTCTATGAACATGAAAAATTCCCAAATCATACCCAAGCAGTTGAAAGAGTCATTAAACTTGTGACAGAGGCATCTTTGGCAGTTTGTGACCCTGAGAGCAGAGATGGCTGGATCAGGTCCCGACTTCATGCAAACGCATGCCATAATTTGACTTAAAAAAAACAGTATATACCAAAGTAAATAGCCTTCATAAGGTAGGGTGGTTGGGTTGGGCTAGGGTAGAACTCCATAACAGCCACCTCCACGTGGTGAGTTCTGGGTTACTCTAATTTCTCATTAATTGAAATTTACTAAGACAGCTAAATTGCAAATAAGAGCTAGAATTAGAGCAGCAACAAACTTTAATATCTTATGATTACCTGAAATTAGAGTAAGCAAAAGGCTGTTGTGTATCATATATCATATTACAGAAAAAAACTAAATAAAGTTATTTGTTTGTGAAATTTTCCCTCATAACTATTTTGGGGCCCTTAAAAAAATGACAAACACATTGAGATATCATAGGCATTGTTTATGAACCAATGTGCAAACAAGTATTCTACCCACATGCAGTTAACAAAACCATTTGGAACGTATAGGTAAAAATATGAAGAAAATGCAACATTTTGCTATAAAATGAAAATACTAATGCTTTGGGACACCTGAAAATATTGAACAATATTTTTGAAATTTCATAGGAGTGCTTTTTAGGCCAATTCCCAAAGAAATAACACTCTCCATTTTCACTTTCTGAAAAAAAGTTAAAATCCCCTTAAAAACGATCCACCCTATTCCTCATATTCGTTCTGTTAAGGGGGCTTATCTCAAAGCTTTGAGTCTTTTCAGGGTTTTAGCTCATACCTCTTGGGGGTGCTGACCATCAGACCCTCTTCCTCTTGCATAGGTCTCTTATTCTTCCTAAACTTGAATATGGGTGTGAAGTCTACTCCTCTGCAACAGATGCACGTCTCCGGTTGTTAAATTCTGTGCATCACACTGGTGTGCGTCTTGCAACTGGGACATTCAGATCATCCCAGATTTCGAGTTTATTGGTGGATGCTGGTGTACTCCCCTTGGATTTGCGACACCAGTTGCTAATGATGAGGTGGTATTATCTTCACCGCATTCCAGACTCAATTTTTTGTGCCATCGTCTCCCAGGATTCCCAATCTTCTGTTTTTGACACCCGTCCTAATCTCCCAAAGCCATTTGGTTACAGGGTCCAGTCTGTTATGTTAGCCCTCTCTGTTCCGAGACTGGCAATTTGTCCACATTGGATCCCAAGGGTGGGTTCTTGGCTGCTTCCTTGCATTACTTTCTGTAGGTCCTTTGTTGAAAAAAAAGGGCTCACTTCCCTCTCATGTGTCCCTGTCTCTCTTTTTAGAACATGCCTCCATTCATGAGGGTTCTGTCCCCGTCTATACTGACAGGTCTAAGACTGATACTGGAGTAGGATTTGGTGTTGTCTTCCCATCCTTTAGTAGGGGCGGTAGCCTTCCTGGCATTACTTCAGTGTATACAGCGGAACTAATTGCAATTTTATATGGTGTTAAAATTATTTTTACTCTCCTCCAATCCTTTTTTGTGATTTTTAATGACTCGCTTAGTGCTCTGTCTGCACTGGAGTCTTTTAATGCATCCCATCCATTGGTTTTATCAATTTTAGAGTGGCTTTTTCTTCTTGGCCGTCGTGGCCGCTGAGTAGACTTCTGCTGGGTACCCGCACATGTTGGTGTGGTGGGAAATGAGAGGGCAGATACTTTAGCTAAAGCTGCTTCTTCTCAACAGCCCCCAACCGACTACCCACTTCTTGCTTCTGATGTAACACCTTACTTGCGGTATGCAATTCGTATGTGTTGGGAGAGACACTGGGATGTTGTCTCTTACAATAAACTAAAAGAAATCTTTCAAAGAGTAGTTGTGCCAAGGGTTCTTCCCTCTCCGTCTCGGCGATTGGAGGTGGCTCTTACTAGCTTCGCATTGGGCATTCACGGCTTAGACATGGGTTCCTGATGAGTGGTGAATCTCAGCCGTACTGTGATGACTCCCTTGTTCCAGTTACTGTCTGTCACTTGCTGGTCGAGTGTCCGAGTCTGGGGGACCTACGTCAGAGATTCCTCCATAGGCATAAGGGGACAGATGGTACCTACTGTTTGTCCTCGATGCTTGGTGATGCCTCTAGCGATTTTCGTGATGTTTTTAGTTTTCTTCAGGAGGCGGGCCTCCCTCCACTTTTATAAGTAATTGATATTTTATAAACTATTCTTTTATTATTTTCAGTGTTTTATTCCTACTAACAGATATTAACTCTAATATGAATATGCACTTTTTATTTTGCTGTGTCTTTTACTTTGTCGTCTGGCGGCATATAACCCTGGCAGTTGCGCCGCCAGATTTTAATTATTTGCAATCAATCAATCAATCAATCAAAACCTCACATATATACTCCTCCACCCTGTTCACCCAATTGACTGGAGGTCTGCCCCTCGCACCAGGACCCTCGACTTCACTCCTATACACTTTCCTTGCAAACTCTCCATCTTGCGTTCTCTCCACATGTCCAAACCACCTCTGCTTATTACACTTCGCCCTCTCCACCACCCCACACTCAATGTCAATTCCCGTCTCACTCAAGCCACGTCTCTCACAGACACTCTCACTCCTCACCCCATCCCATCTCGTCAAGCCACATGACCCTCTAAGATAGCCCATTTCCACTGCAGTATTCTAGACTGTTGTGCCCTGTTCCTAGTCCAGGTCTTGGATGCATATGTTAGTGTCGGCATGACTAGTATTTTTCGATACTGTAAATAGTAATATCAATAAAAATAATTAATACATTCAACCTATTTATTTCATTATGTTGCCCACTAAAATAAGTTGAGACTTTAAATGGTAGTGCAAAGCCAAATTAAGAGTAACATTATTATGTATTTCTCAGAAGGAAGAACAAGAGCATAAAAGCTCCCGCAAATGAAGACTTCCCCATAAAGGAAGGGCCACCGGTGGGGAATTTATGGTCCAAGGTGACCTTGGTTCACTCCCTAATATTTTCAGTAAAGTTTAGTGATGTCCAATGTGTATGTAAGGGTAGTGCAGATAGTAAATGAAAAATGTCTGGGAGAGCACGCTGGATTACTCTCTGTTTTCATGAAACACTGAATAAGTCCAGCTAATGCAGACAGATTGGGGCAGGTGTAGCAGAAGTTTTCCACAACCTCCACACTTCCTTACCTCGCAACGTATGAGATGAGAAGATACTGCCGACCTAGGCACTTCAGCATTTCTCATCGACTTCGACGACTCTCACAGCTCTGACCGAAACTATGGTCGAGTATGCATATGAATGGTTTAGTCACATTAAACATAGTTTGGTTAGATCGCTGATACATAATGTTCATATTATATATGTTGCATTGCTTAGTGCATATATTTTAATGTAATATACCATCTGAAATAATCTTCCAGTGATGGCATGCCAAGAGATTCAAGTGAGCTATCACCAGGCCTACCAGTAGTCCATTTAACTCTCGTATCGGTGTGGATCATAGGGATTTAAAGTTCATATCTTATCAGAGTATATGTAATTTGTTCTCAGATAAGTGGAGTTACAACAGCCTTTAATTACAAATGTTAATGTAACGTTATTTATTTAACTATGATCCCCTCTTGTGTTCAATCATGTATTATATGAAATGAAACATGATCTGAGCAGCAAGTCGTGTAGACCAGCCTCCCACCCTCCTACACCGCCTCTGACCCCCTAACAATCCCCCCAACGTCGGCCACAGTGTTACCAGACTTGGACTGCGATGAGATACTGTAGCTTTGGCCAAGGGGGGTTCGTTTCTTTTATGAGTGACTGTACCAGTTCTGTTGGCAAGGTGAGGGCGCTCCACACTACAGTGATACCGCCAAGATCAGAACTACTGCACCAGTGCAAGGGGAGTGGCTCTTTTGACAGCTGTCTAGGGGTAGTGGAGCCTGATGTACGATGCAGGTTGAAGGCCAGAGTGATGACGGGGAGAAATTTGGCGGAAACAGGTGCAGGTGAAGAACCAGTTGTTGTGGCCAATTTCTCTCGAGAGCCATAGGAGATCAAGAAGGGAGAAATTGCTGGACTGTGCCAGGCGGTGGACCCCGAGTGGCATCAGTGGAGGACCTGTAAAATGAGCGTAGTCAAAGAAGATGGGAATCTGCCAGACCACTAACAAGACCTGTTTTCAAGGAGTTGCTAGTGCATGGATGACTCACAAGTGCTGCAGTTAAGGCAACTGCAAGTGCAGTTTGCTGATGTCTTTTCCACTGGAGACCTAAACCTGCGATTCACAGATGTGATAGAGAATTGTATTGACACCGAGGATCACCGCCCAGTTAAACAGCCAGCTCATAGGATGGCGCCAACATAACACCCAGAAATGGAGAAGGTGATGGAGAATGTCCAAAATCAAGGAGTGATAGAAAAATCCAGCAGTCCTTGGGTATCAGGAGTTGTTCTGGCAAGGAAGAAGGATGGCACATTGAGGTGGTGTGTGGATTATCAATCATTGAATGAAATGACAGTGAAGGATACGTACCCCTTGCCAAGAATTGATGACACACTGGATGCTCTGTCAGGTGCCAAGTGGTTCTCCATCCTGGACATGAAAGCAAGATATCACTAGGTCAAGGTTGCAGAGAAGGACAAGGAGAAAACAGCCTTTTCGTACAGGCGTGGTTTATGGCAGTTCAAAGTGATGCCATTGGCCTATGTAACACCCTGGCTACTTTTGGGCGTCTCATGGATAGATGACTGGATGACCTACACTGGCAGACAGCTTTCATCTATCTCTATGATGTAAATGTGTTTGGATGGAATTTTGACCAGAAATTGGAGAGGTTGTCAGAGGTGTTCAACAGGATCCGACCAGCACACCTCAATTTAAACTCCAAGAAGTGCTACTTGTTCCAGAAGGATGTGAAGTACCTAGGACACATTGTAGGTGAGGTCGGCGTCCGTACTGATTTGGAGAAGTTGGCAGCTGTGAAAAACTAGCTAGTGAGAAACTGGCCAGTTCTAACTTGTGTGAAGGAACTGTGGAGTTTCCTGGGCTTGTGTATCTACTATCGGCATTTTCGTCAAGGACTTTGCAATGATAGCAGCACCTCTGCACAAGATGTTGGGGAAGAGGCAGAAGTTTATGTGGACTGCAGTGAAACAAAAGGCTTTCGATGAACTCAAGCATGCGTTGGCAAACTGTTCACTGTTGTCATACCCAGATCAGAGCTTAGCCATTCACTCTGGGCTGTGATGCTAGTGACCAAGGTATTGGCGGAGTCCAGTTGCAGAAGAAGGATAACAAAGAGTATGTGGAAGCAAATTACGGCAAGAAGCTCAGCCCAACAGAGCGGAACTATTGTTTGACTCGGAAGCAGCTATTGGTTGTGATGATAATCCTTGAGCCTTGATTTCTTCCATCCCTACTTGTATGAGTCCCACTTCATCACCAGGACGGACCATGCAGCACTGAAGTGGCTGAAGACATTAACCCTGGAAAGTAGCCTTAAAAATCTTGACTTCCCTGGTGGGATGGTACCAATAATGGAACTGCTACTTAAATATTTGACCAAAAAAAAAAAAAAACTTATGGAGTCTCAGTTAATTGGTCGCTATAACCACCTCAAGCATTCCTTAACATTATGTTAGATGATAATAAAACAACAGTGATTGTTTCTATTTATTGAAGATCTAGTCAAAATATTAGTGCACTAAAAAAAAAATGTTAAAAAAAAAATAGGTACTCAACGAAGACAGAGGCACTTGGGTTTTGGAGGTGGTGGACTAGAGGGATGGATGTCTCTGGTGGTGAGGAGTTGGAATGTTTGTTCCAACAGGAGCAGAGCTGTGAAAAAAAGAAAATAGGGTACGTTTTATTGCCATAACTGTTGAGGGGGGCCAGATTTTTTCTGGAAATCCTTAGGAAAAATATTAATAGCACAGCCAAAATGCATTGAATAACCACAGAACTGACCAAGAGTATACAATAAAGCATTGCCAACCAGAAAAAAAGCGTTTGGACTCTTGCCTTTATTGGAAGCAGGTCACACAGACTTCGTTCTTCTGGCTGTTACAGAGGGGTTGGTGGCACGTCACACAGGTAAACTGGGTCCTACTGTTCGTGGCTCTGGGGCAGCGATAACACCGTTTCTGCCTCCTGGGTTCGTCTGCTGGAGATTGCTCAGGCAGGTGCTGGCTCCTCACACCAAATGTGCCCCTAGTAAGGAACCTCAACTCCCGTGACAGTGTGAGGGACTGGAGACGTTGAGTGCCCCACGGCTGACGCAGCTCCTCTGCCAACCGTAGGCTAGAATTCATCCTCCTCACGGCCTCATTGCCTGACTTGTGTGTGTGGATGATGTGGGCATTTTTAACAGCCAAGTTCACCCTGCCATAGAAGAAGCACAGTGGCCACCGAAGTGTCTTCTGACTGCAGGAGGTGCTGCTGCAGAACTGGTCAATGGTGTCCTCGCCTCCCTTAGTAGCATTGTAAAACATCTGGCGTCTGTTTTGACCTTAATCACGGTAGGCCGATGGTGGATTGTGCTCAGGAGTTGGACCTTCTTTGTCTTGTTGGCTTGGTGGCAGATCAGCGTCCCTTCCTTCTCATAGTTGTAAAGAGCCACAGACTTCCCCACATCCATCCTCATGTTCAGTACATCTCTTGGCAGGTAAGGCTTGCGTTTGATGGTACCTACGAACTCAATTCATGCCTCCCAGAGTGACAAGGCCAAGGGTAGGGACGAGAACCAGTTGTCAGTAGTGACGGTTCTTCCTCGACGTGTGTCGTCCCTTGTCAGTTCCACCGTGAAGTCTTCCCCACGCATCCTTCCCTTAGGTAGTTCCACCGTCCCCTTGCCCAGGTAAGGCATGGCATTACACAGTGGGTATTGACATCACAAACCATCACAGTCTTGAGCCCATATCTCTACAAAAGAGAAAGGAAGTTGTTAGTTATCAGCCACCACAGGTAATAACAGGTAAGTACATTAGCCAACACAGATAATAAAGGGGAAGTATAGCATCAGCCTCTGCAGGTACTGAAAGGTAAGTGCATCAATAAGCAGGACAGTTAATAACAGGTAAGTATATCATCATCTATAACAAGTAGGTATATCATCATATATACCAGGTAAGCATATCATCATATATAACATGTAAGTATATCATCATATAACAGGTAAGTGGATCATAAAGGTAAACATGGGAAATTATAGGTAGGTACCAAACAATGATAATTATATTAATTTGTAAATACCTATAACTTCCAGCCGAAACCAAGAAAACAAAATCAAGAAAACAAAAAAAGAGAAGCACATTATAAAAAAAATCTTCCTGTGGAGAAATGTGGCAAAACCGGGCAGTGGCGCCTGCTTGGTCATGTAGCCCAAGGTTCTGGCTAAGTTGCCTATTAGTCTCATTCACAATCTATAATACACTGGTCAGTATGGCAACACATACTAAAGTGTCACGTAAGACAAAATAAGTACTTACTTGGTGCAGTGGGTTCAAAATGGCAACCATGAATGCTGGCATGGCGAGACAGTGAGAGAGGGAGCACTACACATCTGCTTACCATTAAGGCACTTGCTCTACTAAAGTGTATGCAGACCGAGAACTGGAATATTGCTCCCCACCGCTGTGCGCAGGCTAAAAATGTGGTTTTATGCACTTCTCCTGGGCTTTTGACCCAGGTTGCCATTCCAGGGTAGAATCAGGAAGGACATCTAGCACGCTGGCTTCGGATGCTGAACCAGTACACCTATAAGCTGCAGCACCATCCTGGGCAAGTACATGGCTATGCTGACAGCCTGAGTCATCGGCATTGTGACCCAGATTGCAAGCAGTGTACAGTGTGATCTCGCATGTAACGAGTTCACATCTAACGAATTCGCATCTAACAACACTATTGGACCTCTACCCATATTTGTATCTAATGAGGAAGTTTTGAATCTAACAAAAAAAAATCCTGGGCGTGCGGTTCAAATCTGCCGCCACCTTGGCTGAGTGCGTAACGTCATTGGCTGAAGAGATGGTGGAAGATGCAGAGCTTGAGTTGATGGCAGAAGAAAAGGAAAGCAAAGAAGAAAAAAAAACAAATGTTATGGCTAGCTACATGTCTAGAAAGATTACCGATCTGGCACAAATGGAAGAGTTTCTGCGTGTTACTGGCGCATCAAAGTCTCTGTGGGTGGGAAAGGTGTTACCTTTGGTATAGAAACTAAACCAGGAGCTCAGTGAAACCTATGCAAAGAAAGTGAATGAAAGAAGACAAACAGTTGTCACCGAATATTTAAACAAACGCCGTGAGCTTGGGGAAGTTGTGGCAAATCTCGATGGAAATGAAGGACAAGAGTCTGTGAGTGATGATGATGAGAACATAGAGAATCTTCTTGGTGACATTCCTGATGACTTTTCTGGATTTGTTGGGAAGGAAAAGAATGCAAATGAAATGATAACAAAACTCAGGGAGGTATCGCAAGAGGCAGTGGAGAGCGAGAGGAGGGAGGAGGGTGGTGGTGGTGGTGGCGTTGGTGAGGAGGAGGGAGGAGGAGCAGCCCAGTAGCTTCCCTTCCCGCCTCGGATACCACCTTTCGTCTTACCCATGCACCTTATTCATCATTCATGGGTGAGTTATCCACATTATTTCTTCTTTATTTTAGATTATATATCACTGTGTATGATTATATGACTTAAATTAATGCCAATAACTTACATAATGAGTGAAAATAGGGTCAAAATAGGGTTTCGGTCCAATTTTTTTACCTATTATAATTTTCTCCATATGTTTATATATTTGCATCTAACAAATTCGCATCTAATGAGTGTTTTTTTGGTACCTATTACTCATTAGATGAGAGATCTTACTGTAGTGTGAGAGAAGATCGTAGCAAGAAATGCATACTGCAGTGACAGGGGCCAACGTCAGATGAAGAAGACCTGAAGAACATGAAGATGGAGGATGTAGATTTACAATGCTAGAGTGGCTGCAGCAGAGTACAGTGCGACCATCTTGGGAAGAGATTTCCAGGTTCAGCCCTGCAACTAAGAGCTACTGGAGTCAATGGGACCTTCTTCATTTGAACAACGGACTACTGGAACATCAGTGGGAGACACCCGGTGGTCCCAGCAGGTATTGGCAACTGATGGTTCTGAAAAAAAATGATGTCTAAGATCTTGGATGAGTCCCATAAGAAGATCACTAGTGAGCACCTGGAAGTGTCGAAAACTTTAAGTTGGCTGTGACAAAGGTTCAACTGGACTGGCATGTGGCAGGATGTTGAAGAGTGGTGTCAGGCCTGTGATGTATGCTGAGCCAAGGAGGGACCCAAGAAACGTGGTTGCACCCCGCTTCGGCTGTACCAAGTGGGTGCACCAATGTAAAAAGTCGCGGTGAACATTGCTGGATCTCTGCCACTCACTGGTAGAGGAAACCAATATATGTGTTGCCATGGACTACTTCACAAAGTGGCCAGAAGCCTATGCCGTCCCCAGTCAAGAGGCTGGGACTGTTGCTGTTGGTAGACCAGTTTTTCTGTCATTCTGAGATGCCACAAGAGCTAAATTCAGACCCTGGTAGAAACTTCGAGTCTGCTGTGTTCCGTGAGTGCTGCAAGTTACTGTGGATCAAGCAGACCAGGCTGGACCCTGGGACAGGAACTGGCCAAGTACTGTGTAGAGGGACAAAGGGAATTCGACCAGAAATTACCTGCATTGCTGATGGCTTATCAGTCATCATCCCATGAGTCTACCGGCTACACCCCTGAAAAACTGATGTTGGGCCACAAATTACGATTGCCAATTGATAAGTTAGTGGGAAGACTACTTGGTGAAGAGCTGCCTACGGACACTTCCAGCTATGCGAAGCAACTTCAGGAGAGACTGGCTGAGGTACATCATTCTAGAGGCTCTGAAGTTTACAGGCAAAATAATGAAGCACAAATATGATGCCAAGGCAAGTGAGGTGAGCTTCAAGGATGGTGACAGAGTTTGGCTGTACTATCCTCAGGGGAAGAAAGGACAGTCACCGAAGCTGCAGAGCCAATGGGATGGGCCCTGCACTGTGATGGACCACTTGTCAAACATGACGTACCAGATTCGGGGAGGTGGGAAGTCTCATCCAAAGGTGGCGCACGTAAATCGTCTTTGGCAGTGCCATGGGCCAGGACAGTACAGCTGGGACGTCTCCAAGGAATCGTGCACACCCATAGCCGATGATGTTGAGGAGGATCGAGGAGCTGAAGCATGAGAGGATAATGACTGTTTCCCAAGAGAAGAAATGAACCAGCGAGAGGGCCGAGTCTTTCCAGGAGTGGACTATGTGGAGAAGCAGGGACGTCGTTGGAAGCAGCATAGGAGAAGACCTGATAAGTTGAAGTATTACTTTGTGTATAATTAGATGTTTCATTAGGATTAATGATTATGCTTGTAGGTACTGAGTAGTTTTGTGGGGACGACTAGGGAGTGGGCTGTGTTGAGAAGAGAGATTTCCTAGATAGGAAGTACGGAAGGTTCTCAGTAAAGTTCTTGTATTTTTCATTTACGAGTCAAAGTTGCCAGTTAGCCTGCTATTTGTGAGCTGAGGCAATTTGTAAAGTCATTACATTTTGTGCTTTTCTCTCTATTATGTTTTATTAATGTGATTGTTTGTTAAATTGTGTAATTTTATATCAGTTTGTATAGTAAATGGTTTGGAGTGTTACGTAGTGTAGGAAAACTCAGGGGTATTTTGAATGTCTCTGACATTTTTTTCCTATGTGTCCGACTCTGGGCAAAGGCTTCGAGGCCTATTTCTCGGGGGCAGTGACCTATCTCAAGGCCCAGTAGTCCTCCTACACCTCCACATGTCGACACATCGGCGCTAACACCCACCTTCCATGTTGAATACATGCTAGGGCTGTCTCATACAGGATTGGTGTATTGGAATGTCTCTGATTGGTAACTGTTGTTCCTTCGACAGTGTATTAGAATTTTGGAGAAGTTGGAAGGCTGGTAAAGGAGGTGGAAAAGCCCAGGGGAGTCAGTCTCATTTTAGTTTTTAGTCTCAGCGCAGTTCAGTGTCAGTGCTGCCTAGTGATGATTGTATAGCTCCAGTACTTGTGAAAACAGTGAAGTGTAGTTGGCAAGCACTGAGTGTAATTATTTGGTGAATAAAGACCGCGAACTTGAGAAACCAGTGTTTATTTACCATGCTTGACCCGATCTTGTTGTTGCACTCGGAAAAGGGTGACCATAGAAAGAACAACTCACTGAGCAATGTCCTTTCTATGCTATACTACTGCTGTTGGAGCCTGTGGCATTTTGGGACAGGGATGTAACAACAGTTTTCTGTATGAGCGCTTTTCGCTTAATTTCCTTCATCCTCCTATTCCTGCTGAAAACAAGCCTTTCGTTCCCCACCCACAGCAAACCGTGGAATGGGAAAAAAAATACCAATGCACAAATCCGGAATTATAAGTCATTTGCATAAATGCAGCACGGACAACGAAAACTAGTGCTGAGGTCGTGAATGTTCAGGCCTGTGGCTCGCAGAATGATTGTTTGGCCCAAAATATTGGGCAACTATATCGACTCCCCGAGTGGTTCACATAAGGATGTATTAATGAATGGAAACTTACGTGAAAAGATAACGAAACAATATAAGAAAGAGAATGTTTCAGCCCCATCTTCTTCATCGTCTTGTTTTTCTCGGTAATACTTGGGAAAGAGCAAAAGATACGAGGATTATCCGTAGTGCGCTAAGTGAAATAGGCATCATCTCTTTTAAATGGTTACTGGACATATGATCCATATAATGTGCTTCATAATGATTTTTGGAAGAAACAAAAGTTCGTATATGAAAAGGAAAATAAAGTGAGTGAGTACCAACGGAGAAATATATACTACTCGCATCTCGATACATTGTTTATTCATCTCTCTAATCCCTTATCAAAGATTCAACTTCTACAGCTTCCACATCTCATTGATTCCCACATTCACTTAGAAAATCTACCTTCTTCTTGATCTTCCACATTTCCCGCTACTATTTATCACAGTTATACATACTTTTTTTCAACACCTTACCACAAGCAGACTCTTTGTTAATACTACAAAGACCCTTTTAAAATCCTATTGTAATGGTGG
>NC_137003.1:16128690-16133002 GCF_032717465.1 Coenobita brevimanus | reverse complement strand
ACATCTCTAAGGCTTTCTGATCGAGTCTGGCATATAAATCTTTAATTTCCAAACTGTTCACTCCTACGGTTTCTATCCTTCTATCTGTGCCCTTCATCGCTAGCTTCCTTTCTATTATGGTCTGTTCTATAGCCGCTGTTGTAGACGTTAACGCCATCGTGTCTTCTCTTTCTAGATCTATCAACAGTGGTGTTCCTCAGTGCTCTGTCCTATCACCAATAACTCTCTTCTTTTATTCATCAATGATCTTTTAAGCTTGCTACATTCTAACCCTATCCACTCTCAGTACGCTGATGACTCCACCGCTTCACCTGTCCATTCGGTTCCCGCAACGCCCATCTCAGCAGTTACTCTCAATGTAAGCAAGGGATGAGAAGCTATGGCACACTTAATAGTCATCGACTTGGCTCGTATCTCTGACTGGGGGTAAAAAATAATATGGTTGTTTTTATTGCATCTAAGACTCCAGTTCTTACACCTATCAACCCGACAAAATTTTCCACAGGTATACCCACTAATGTTTAATAATATTCGAAGTCTTAATCCTGCATCATCCTTGAACATGCTTGGGGTTTCATTTACTCGGGGACTTATCTTGGAAAGATCATATTACATCTTTTGTAAAATCTGCTTCCAAGAGATTGGGTGTGCTAAAGCCGATCTCCGCCTCTTTCTTTACTCCCCTGCACAATTGTTGACTTCTATACAGGGGTTTTATCCGCCCCTGTGTGGAGTACAACTCCCCTCATGTCGTGGGGGAGGCTCCCAACATACAGCCTCTTCTCAATAGGGTGGAGTCAAAGTCTTTTCGTCCCATTAACTCTCCTCCTCTTACTGACTCCCTTCAACCTCTGTCTCTTCTCCGCACTGTTGCATCTTTATCTCTTTTCTATTGCTAGTTTAATGGTCACTGCTCCTCTGAACTGTCTGCTTGCATTCCTCCACCTCTACGATGGGCGCGTAGCATCCGTCTGGCAGCCAACTCTCATCCCTTTTCTGTCCAATTCTATAATGGAAGAGTTAACCGTTACTCCCAGTCTTTCATTTATGCAACAGGTCAACTCTGGAACTGTCTCCCTCTGTCTGTATTTCCTGCTGCCTATGATCTCCAGTCTTACAAACGCAGTGTGTCCAGGCATCTCAAAATGATCGGATCTTGAATTTGGCTCTCTATTGTATTTTGTTTTTTTTTTTCTTGGGGGGAACTGTTACTGCGGGCTCATGGCCTTTGGTTCCTTCTTCCTCGCATTAAAAAAAAAAAAGCTAATTCGAGTGACGGCATTTTCAGTTAATCCGGGTGACGTCATTGTTAATTAATCCTTGTGACATCTTCTTTAGTTACTCTGGGTAAACATTATTAGGTAGGCTAATCCAGGTGACATCATTTTAGTTTATTTTTCTCCTTACCTGGAAGTATCAATCCACTTCTTAAAAGCCTCTCATATTGAAGGGGTTTATTAACCTACGTCCAACCCCTCTAGCTAGAAAAATTTACCCTGAGCTGAGTAAAACTATAAGGTATTAAGCTACATATAACATCTACAGTTCGAAAATCTTTAAAAAAAAGAGACAGCATGAATAAAAAAAAAAAAAAAAAGCACGGTACAGCTCAGCTGGTTAAAACTTTCAATATCTCCATGACTCTGCCTCAGATAAATAAAAACGTCCGCTGTTAATCAAATTATAAAGGTGGATCTAAATAAAATCGTCAGATAACAAGAATAAAATGTAATGGGCATCCCTGGGCTCAATGGGGTTCAACATGACCCTTAACTTCCGCCTTACCTCATCCAGGGCAAGCCTGATGCAGCGGCGGGTCAAGTTCATGGTTAGGTGCTTCAGCTCCGAGGTTCACCTAGGGCTGAAGGGGGTGGGAAGCGTCTGTCACCACCTGAGGAAGGATATGCAGATATTCTTAGATTATAGGACAAAGGTCGTGAGTGTGTGTGTGTGTGTGTGTGTGTGTGTGTGTGTGTGTGTGTGTGTGTTTCTATTTATCTGTCTACCCACATAGTTATTGATTTATGCACCACGTTGCGCAGTCATCTAGTTTTTACATTATTCTAAAGAAATCAAGAAGGAATAACCCTTACCATTGAAAAAAAAAAAAAAATAGAATGTACATGATGTTGGAGAATAACGAAAAAAAAGAAAATTCATTGAATGGCAGAAGACCGAGTGCTGAGAATTGACGGGAAGCTGAGAACTGACTGGGTGCTAAGACTTTTTTGGACACTTAGAATTATTCGGATGTTGTGAAATGATCCTAAGAAATTATCTGGTACTGAGAATTGATCAAGTGCTGGGAAGCTGTTCGGCGTTGAAAATTAAATTATGCTGAGAACTGATTTAATGCCGAGAACTGATCAGGTGCTGAGAACTAATAGGGTGGTGTGAAGTGAATGAGTCCTGAGAACTGGCTGGATGCTGGAAAATGATCGGGTGCTAAAGAATGAATGGTTGTTCAGAATATGGTTGATGCTGGGGGCTGAGCGAGTGCTGAGAATTGGTTGGTATTCAGTGCTGTTTGGACCCTGAAAATTGATTGGGTGCCGAAAATCGATTGGCTCTTGCGAATTTATCAGTCCCTTGTGGCCTCTCACTCAACATAAGCTTAATCTCGAGAAGTTAATATGAAATGCCCACAAAAGGTTACCGTACTGTTTGATCAAGCTTGTTTTAAAAAAGACTAGTCCACAGTAATCCACTCTTGATCGCGATAATTCTAGTATTCTCTTCCAACAAACACCAGATGATTTCATTCAGCTGAGAGAGTGATGGGAACCTGAGTGTGTTAATAATAGCACCACTAACCCTCTAATGGTCGGGACAAATCAAGTATTCTATTCCAGCTTATGTCAGACGAACTTATACAGCTGAAAGTGAGTCATAGGAGCCAAAGACCATTAAAAGTTTAGAATACATGACTTTCTGGTATTTTATAGACAACATATTTAACGTACAGGAAGATGTAGAAATTCAGGCCTAGATGAAAATAGTAAAAAAATAAAAAATGGGGAACGCAAAAAAAGTGGCAGAAGAGAAAAATGACAGAGGACAAAAATAACAGAACACAAAAAACAGAAGACACAAAATCGTGGAAGATCAAAATGAAAAAAGACATAATTAAGCATAAAGAAAACAGAAAAATAAGCAAAAGACAACTTATGACAAAATGAAAAATGAAAGAAGACAAAAAATGACAGAAGATAAAAATGACAGAAGAGAAAAATAGGCAGACAAAATAACAATATATATATATATATATATATATATATATATATATATATATATATATATATATATATATATATATATATATTGCCAGACGCCATAATACCGTAAGGGGTGGCCATCTGACTTTGAGTTATTTGTTTTAGGGGGAGGGTCACTAACCCTCCACCAACCCACTTGTTGGCACGAAGGGAACACGTATGGTTTGGTTATATTGTTGCCACTCAAGGCTGTAAATGGTTTCTTGGCTTACACTCAGTGTAAAGCCACCTTTAAAGGAAAGAAAAACACTAAAAATGACCGGAAAGATGGGAGAAATAGGAAGAAAAGAGGGCAGGCACAGAAAAAGAATGACAAGGGCTAAGGAAGAAGTAGGCAGCACTACATCAAGCGAATGGATGATGGTCGCCACCACCTACTATATACATATATGTGTGTGTGTGTGTGTGTGTGTGTTTGTGTGTGTGTGTGTGCATATCTATCTATCTATATCTATATCTGTCTGTCTGTCTGTCTGTCGGTCTGTCTGTCTGTCTGTCTGTCTGTCTCTCTCTCTCTCTCTCTCTCTCTCTCTCTCTCTCTCTATCTATATATATATATATATATATATATATATATATATATATATATATATATATATATATGTGTGTGTGTGTGTGTGTGTGTGTGTGTATCTATCTATCTATCTATATCTCTCTATCTCTCTCTATCTGTCTATCTATCTATCTCTCTATCTATCTATATATATATATATATATATATATATATATATATATATATATATATATATATATATATATATATACAAGGAAAAAGGGCAAAGACAAGTTATAACAAAATGGTTGAAGACAAAAATTGGCAAAGGAAGAAAACGAAAAAGGTCAACAGAGAAGAGCCTGCATGTGTGCTTTTATAACCTTTTCAATCTAAAAACGAATGCTAAATTATATCTTCGCTATTTCCAGGCGATTTAAAGCAAGTTTGGGAAGACATTTTGTACTGAAGAGGTTGACTCCAGCTAATGTCTTTTCCAAGTTGAATACAATCGTCTGACAGCAGCAAGAATATGGTCATAAAA
>NC_137003.1:16113690-16123690 GCF_032717465.1 Coenobita brevimanus | reverse complement strand
AGTGTCAGGTGTGGGAGTCTGGTGTGTCTGTGGTGAGGCAGTGTGAAATATAGAAGTGATAGGTGAGAGAGAGAGAGAGAGAGAGAGAGAGAGAGAGAGAGAGAGAGAGAGAGAGAGAGAGAGAGAGAGAGAGAGAGAGAGAGAGAGAGAGAGAGAGAGAGGAGGGGGGGTGATTTGGCAATGTGAAATGAGCTTTGGAGATTCTTCAGTTCCTTCTTTTCTTTATCAATTTATTCATGCATATGTGCCCACAATATTACCTTGATTTTATTCATATTCGGATTGTCGATTTTAAAATGTTAAAACTGCTGAAAACAAAAACAAGGTGCACCATGTGAAATAAATCGCCAAGAAAGAGGTGTTAGGGATCCTCCTCAGTCGACGAGAGTACGACCCACAGACACACGAATTGCTTGGTGGTATCTGTGTCAACACTTTCCCTGCCCGTCTGTCTGTTTTACCGCCCTACCTTCCTGCTGGCTTACTTGCCCGTCTGGTTGCCTGTCTCCTTGCCTGCTTTTCTGTCAGCCTCTCTGCCTGTTTGTCTGTCTGTCTGTCTGCCTCCTGTCCTCTTGCCTGCCGTGTTGCCTGTCTGCCCATTTGTCTGCCTGTCAGCCTGTCTCTGACCGTCCGTCCAACTGCTTGCCCGCCTGCCTGTCTTCCTGTTTGTCTGTCCATCTGCTTCTCTGCCTGCCTGTCTGCCTGTTTATCTACCCATCTGCTTCTCTGCCTGCCCGTCTGCCTGTCTCTGACCGTCCGTCAAACTGCTTGCCCGCCTGCCTGTATTCCTGTTTGTCTGTCCATCTGCTTCTCTGCCTGCCTGTCTGCCTGTTTATCTACCCATCTGCTTCTCTGCCTGCCTGTCTGCCTGTTTATCTACCCATCTGCTTCTCTGCCTGCCTGTCGGCCTATTTATCTACCCACCTACTTCTCTGCCTGCCTGCCTGCCTGCCTGCCTGTTCATTCGCCGTTCACCGGGCTCAAGGTTCACAGTGGGAACTTTATTGCATCAGGCCACAGTACATTGTAGTCGGGATGACAAATAAAATCCACAAGGTGACCATGGCTACTGATAGGAGCGTGTCTAGGAGAAGATAAATGCGCCACAGAATGAACAAGACGAACAATTTTGCTAAGTAAAGGTCACTGGCTTGGAATAAATTGTTTTGTGTCTCAGCACGTGCGTGGAATAAAAAAAAAAAAAAAAAAGAATTAATGTGACACACAAGTGCTAACGTTTTAGACACTGCGTATATGGTATGTGCATGAAGTTTACATAAGAGAATAGGTATACATAACTGTGCATTTATACACACCAATAAAAATGCATGTAAAGTTTATGTATTTTTAGAATAAATGCTGTACGCACACATACACACATACAATACATACAGTATATATATATATATATATATATATATATATATATATATATATATATATATATATATATATATATATATATATATATATATATATATATATATTACCTTGTGCAATTATATGCAGTCATACACATGCATGTACTTTATATCTTTATGTGCAAACACGATAACAGTGCATATTTCGGAAATCATCCTTACGTATCTCTGTCAGCAGAAAATGTCAGCATTACTGTATCAACTTCTTTACAACGATGGCATATTAGTATACGCTTATTGCCTCCTGCTCATTATTTTTAATTTTAAGAAAGACCTTTCGTACCTGACAGGATAACCAAGGGTTCTATCCTACCCCTGCAGTCCTGCAGTTCGAAATCTCTCTCTCTCTCTCTCTCTTTCTCAGGAAAAAATGGGTATAACAAAAACAAACCTAATTAGATGTTCTCGGAGTGGAGAGGTTACCTAACATGAAATTTTATGGCTTTGCTACTGGATTGGAGGCGAGAATTTCGAGGAACTGAATAAGGAGTAAATGGAATGGTCATTTTTGCTGGAAACTCAGATAGTAGTCATCGACCCTCTGTGTATGCCTCTTTTCCGCCACTGGATCAAAACCACTCCAGTGATAACAGAGGGCAGTACGGTTAAGATGATGCTGACGGTGATGATATATTGTTCAATGGTTGAGTTTGCCTTTTTTTTTTTTTTTTTTTTTTTTTTTGTTCCGGGTCTTGTTTGGCCCTTTTGTAATAATGAGAGCAAGTGTTATGATGATGATGATGAGAATGACGATGATGATGATGAGGATGACGATGATGATGATGATGATTAAAAATTATAGATACATATGAAGGCTGAACGTGCTTTTGCCGTCTCGTTCCCACTTCACGACATTCTCTTTCTAAATACAATTCCAGTTCCGCCTAAACTTTCTTTTCCTTACAACTTTTCTTCTTCTCTCCTCTTCACCTCCAACCTTCTCCACCTTCTCTCCCTACCACCCAGCCAGCAAGCTCATTCCTCTCGATCCAACATCTACCTTCTACCCTAACCACCTCAAACTCCAGCCTCTCCCCTCCATCTCCACATCCATTTTCTCTCTGTTCCACATCTGCCTCCACTTTCTCCCTTTTCACCACCACCATCTCCACCCTCTTTCCCATCCACTTCAACCTCCATCCTCTCTCCCTTCCACCTCAACCTCCACTCTCTCTTTTTCACTATCTCAAACTCCTCTCTCTCTCCCTTTCATCATCTCCATCTCTCCATCTCCACTCTCTTTCCTTTCCATCTTCTTGCCCTACCTCTCCCCCACAGCTAGCGACCCCAATCCAACCTTCATTGTGGCAAGGTAATTCGTTTCCCGGGGTTAGGTAAGAGTCAGTCATTACTGGGGCAGGCCGTGCTTGCATGCTGCTGCTACACTGTTTCCTCTTCCCCTCCCCCTCTCCCTTTCATAATACTCTCCCTTTTTTCCTTTCTGACACTCTCTCCTTCTCTTCTTCCTTTGTCATCCCTTCTGTTCCTCCCTCCACCTCTCCTCCTCCATGAAACTCTCCCCTTATCCTTTCCCTATCACTTTTCCCTTCGCCTGCTTCTTCCTCCAATCCAGCCATTCTGTTTCTCTTTCTCGCCAGCCTTCCCTTCTCTTCCTCTTCCTATGTCATTCCTTCTAGTCCTCTACCCTTCTCCCCTTTCCTCCATGACACTCTTTCCTTCTTCTTCCCCTGCCACTTTCCCATTCTTCTTCCATTGCCTAACTTTTCTGTTCTTCCTTCTCACTCCCTACCACTCTCTTTTCTCGTATTAACCTTTTAGTAGATACTCTCATCCTCATTCTTTTCCTTCTCTGCTGTTTCTTCCCTTCTGCATCCCTTGTAACGTCTTTCTCAGCTATTCATGAACTTTCCTTCATATTCCTTTCCTTTCTCCTCGTCCTTCCTCCCGTCCCTTCCCCTCCATTTCACTCTTCCCTTCTTTTGTTATGCTTATCCCTTCCTCCTTCCTTGCTACTTTCCTCCTTCCCTCGCCACTCCTTACCTTCACGTCTTCATCCATCCCTGCCACTCTCTCTTCTTCCTCTGGTGTTTTTACCCTTTCTTTGCCATCTCCTCTCCTTTCACTGATCCACCTGGTGAACAAGCCTACATCTTTTCTATCCTCAATGACCTAGAGCAGATTGTACAGCACCGTACCCGTATCCCTGACCGCCTTGGAGAGAGCTCCAACATACCTGACCTCTTCCTTACAACTAATCCTTCTGGTTACACTGTTAATCTTTTCTCTCCGTTGGGTTCCTCCGATCACAACCTTATCACCTTAACCTGTCTTGTCGCTCCGGTACGGCCTTTGGACCCTCCAGAAAAACGTTGTCTGTGGCACTTCGGAGCTGTGGACTGGGAGGCCCTCAGGCAGTACTTCTTTGATTTTCCCTGGAATGATTATTGCTTCCAAGGCCGGGAGCCATCTGAGTGTCTTGCGCATTACGGAGGTTATTCTCTCGGGCATGGAAGCATACATTCCTTTCTCATATCCTATGACTAATGCACGAAAGCCTTGGTTTAACCACGCTTGTTCTAATGCTGTTCGCACAAGGAGAGGACCTATAAAAGGTATCGGAGCCAACCCACCTCTGAATCACATTTTTTTTTACGTTTCTGACCGGAATCGTGCTAAGTCTTTTCTTCGCTCTGCTAAAAATTATTTCATCCGTACTAAATGCTATCAGCTCTCCAACTCGAATTCTTCCCGTTCCTTCTGGCACCTTGCCAAAAACCTTTCTAACAACTTTACCTCATGATCCTTCCCTCCTCTTTTCTACTCCGATGACTCTGTAGCTATTTATTCTACTGATAAAGCAGATCTCTTCGCTCAGACTTTCTCCTCCAATTCCACCTTAGACGATTCCGGTGCTGTTCCTCCATCACTTCCCCCCTCTGACTTCCTCATGGCTGACATTAAAATTTCTTCAGTTGATGTATTTTCTGCCATCACAGGTCTTAATACTAACAAGGCATATGGGCCTGATGGAGTCCCTCCTGTTGTTCTCAAGAACTGTGCTTCTGTGCTTACACCCTGCCTAGGCAAACTCTTTCGCCTTTGTCTATCAACTTGTACCTTTCCTTCTTGCTGGAAGTTTGCTCTCATTCAGCCAGTTCCAAAGAAGGTGACATTCCCAACCCTCTAACTATCGTCCAATTGCTTTAACATCCTGTATCTCATAAGTTTTGAGTCAATTCTTAATAGAAAAATTTTAAAGCATCTTTCCTATCACAACCTTCTGTCTGATCGTCAGTATGGGTTCCGTCAGGGACGCTCCACTGGCGATTTTCTCACCTACCTTTCAGACTCTGGTCATCCTCCTTTCGGGACTTTGGCGAAAGCTTTGCTATTGCATTTGAGATCTCAAAGGCTTTCGATCGAGTCTGGCATCAATCTTTAAATTCCAAACTGCCCTCTTAACGTTTCTATCCTTCTATCTGTGCCTTCATCTGTAGCTTCCTTTCTGGTCGTTCTATAGCCGTTGCTGTAGACGGCCATCGTTCTTCTCCTAGATCTATCAACAGTGGTGATCCTCAGGGCTCTGTCCTATCACCAACTCTCTTCCTTTTATTCATCAATGACTTTCTAAGGTGTACATCTAACCCTATCCACTCATACGCTGATGACTCCTCCTTCAGCTTTCCATTCGGTTCCCGCAACGTCCATCTCAGCAGTTACTTCAACAAACAAGGGATGAGGCTATGGCACACCTAATGTCTGACTTGGCTCGTATCTCTAACTGGGGTAAAAATAATCTTGTTGTTTTTAATGCATGAAAGACTCAGTTCTTACACCTATCAACCCGACAAAATCTTCCACAGGTGTCCCCACTAATGTTTAATAATATTCAGCTTAATCCTGCATCATCCTTGAACATGCTTGGGGTTTCATTTACTCGGGACTTGTCTTGGAGGGATCATATTACATCTCTTGTAAAATCTGCTTCTAAGAGAATAGGTGTGCTAAGCTGACTCCGTTCCTTCTTTACCCCTGCACAATTGTTGACTCTATACATGGGTTTTATCCTCCCCTGTATGGAGTACAACTCTCATGTGTGGGGAGGTTCCCCACATACAGCTCTTCTCAATAGGGTGGAGTCAAAGGCTTTTCTTCTCATTAACTCTCCTCCTCTTAATGACTTCTTTCAACCTCTGTCTCTTCGCCGCACTGTTGCATTATTATCTGTTTTCTATCGCTACTTTAACGGTCACTGCTCCTCTGAACTGTCTGCATATATTTCTCCACCTCTACGCCGTCTAGCAGCAAACTCTCATCCTTTTTCTGTCCAACTCTCTAATGCAAGAGTTAACCGTTACTCCCAGTCTTTCATTTATGCAACAGGTCAGCTCTGGAACTGTCTCCCTCTGTCTGTATTTCCTGCTTCCTATGATCTCCAGTCTATCAAACGCAGTGTGTCCAGGCATCTCGAAATGATCAGATCTTGAATTTGGCTCTCTTGTATTTTGTTTCTCTGTAGGAGGGAACAGTTATTGCAGGCTCGTGGCCTTTGGTTCCTTCTTCCTCACATTAAAAAAAAAATCTCTACCCTTTTCGAACCTCCTTGAAACTCTCCTTTTCTTTTTTCCTCTGCTTCTGCTCTTCCTCTTCCCCTCCTGGCTCTTTTCTTCCTCCCCTCTCCCTGCCACTCGTCTATTTCTTTCTACGCCAACGGTTCCCTACCCCTCCTCTCAGTTCCATTCCATCTTCCCCTCCCATTACCTTCCCTTCTTCCCCCCAGACTATGCATACTGTACGTCCCATTTCACTTCCCCTCCCCTCTCTCCCCATTCGCTCCCCTTCCCTCCGCCCTCCCTTTTTTCCTTCGCCTTCATCCTCCCTCTCTCCCAGTATTCTCCAACTCAGATTTCATCCCTTCACTTCATACCCCCATTGCCCTCCCCTCTCTCTCCCCCTACCGACCACCCCCGTAAATATCCACAACTTTCCCTCTCCCTCCCCTCATCCCTTTCCCTGCTCCACTCCCCTACCCTCAGCTCCACTCATCCACTTCTTGTTGTGGATGGTCGGGTCTGATCAAACTCACTCTTTGTTGTTGTTTAGCAGAGTGGACCACGCAGTTTCTACTTTCTCTGTGTGTCTGTCCGTCTGTGCTTGTATTTCCTGCGTTGTTTTTAATGCTAACTAATTTCTTGATTTTTTTTTTACTGCCTATTTTTAGAGCGAGCGGTGAAATAAAAGAGAAGTACATGAGCATATAAACTATACGTCGACCCAAATAAACAGGTACTCAGATCAAAACAAGATTTAGCAGTTTGAATGGAAATCTCTAAACTGACTTGCTAAATGAAATTGAAAATAATGTAGAAGACAAAGACTAAACACACTGTATTCTTTGTGACATTGCACATGAACAACTCTAGTCGTTACTAAATGAAAATTTTAGGTATGTTTAATTCCGTCAGCCTGAGTTTGAATTCTATTTTAATACCTTCAGACGATTATATTCAGCTTAGGGAGAGAAATCACGTTGTGATGGGGTTAGTGGAGACTGTTTGTAACCCTGGTACTAAAAATATCTCTCCAAAGCTTAACAAAATTATATGGAGGAAGCAGGAATACACTCTAAATAGTAGACTACGTCATGGGAATGATTAGGGTTCACTGGTGCCCATTCAGATTGCTAAAAGTTATTTTAAACTGACAAATTATCTATTCGGGGCAACAATTTTGTATCAGAGGGCAAAAGGGACTGGAAAGAGATACTAATACTTTTAGTACATGTGAATTGTTTCTACTTGTGATATTTCTCTGTGTTTGTTAGAGTGAATGCATTCCATCCACATGCTGAGAACTGTATTTATTTTGATGAGGCACCAGCTTGAACCCTCTTTGATTTGTTAACTACATAATGATGTATACTCATACGGAACACGATATGGAATACGATGCTAATCGCCAGTAACGCTTTTAGCATGAAAGGCGCTTGTAAACTGAATAAAGTCGTCTGCCGTAGCCTCCCCTGGTAGAGAAGGGATTAATTATTGCAGCCTCAGGTAAGAGCCTTACCTGACATGCAGCTGTTGATGACGTATTGAGCAACATGAGACTGGCGAATAACTGAAGGTGCTGACGACCATCTATTTTGTTTTGAAGGGGTTGGTGATGTCTAAATCTAACCTTTCCTGTTCAAAGTATTACTCCTAAAGTAAATATAACCAACCGAAAACGACAAAACTGTGATGAAATAATCGTGCTGGCGAGGCTAAGGAGTAATATGAAAAATAAATTACTAAGAAAGAAGTGTTACGAATGTCCATAACCAACAAGGTTATGATCTGATGAAGTAGGGACGATTAAAGTAAATTACCTCTTGTCTATAAATCCATTCAACACCCAGCCATTGTGAAAACAGCAGATACAACGGAAACTAAAAAAAAAAAAAATGTAATTCCTTGATTATTGGTAAAGATAATCATTATATTTAACTTCCTCCTCCTCCTCCTCCTCCTCTTGATCATCATCATCTTGCCAGTACTGTGCGTGAGGGTGGGTTAGATCTAGAAACAGGATAAACTAGAGGGGCACTCAGTGGAGCGAGCGCATCTCTCCGACAGGGGCAACGTAATTTCCAAACCACGCTTCATAATGGGTTAGGTTTTCTCATCACTGATTAGGGTTTCGTAAAAAATGTTTTGCAGATCCAGAATCTGTAATACGATCCGGATCGGTCCCCAAAGTTAATCGATTGTTCCCTGGGACATGGGCCATCTACCCACCAATTTGGTCCAAATCTCTCTTTTAGTTTTTTAGGAATCCTGCTAACAAACAAACAAACAAACAAACAGGGGTGAAAACAGTCTCCTTGTCGGAGAGAATGAGAAGGGCAAGCACAAGAGGAAGAAAATAAGCATTATAGTACGGTAAGTATTAATGGACCACATATTGATACTAACGTTGGGTCTGGTTAGTACTTGGATGGGTGACCGCCTGGGAACACCAGATGCTGTTGGCATAACGTTCTCCCTACGTGTCAAGTGGGGTTGGTGGAGGATTAGTGCCCCTCCCTGTAAAACAATTAACTCTAAGCCCTTATCCACCCCGTTTGGGATACATGGCGTCTGGCAATGAATGAATGAATGAATATTGATACTCCTGTATTTGGCAGAAACAGGATGAAAAGTATACAAAGAATGTACAACTGTGGACATGAATATCGATACATTTTAGTACCACAAATAATGAAGACAGTGAACAATGACTTCTGAAACACAATAATGCCACCTTTACACAATAATGCCACCTTTGAAGCCCAACAAACTTCTTTTGAAATTGTGAGTTTCATAATTGCCGGGAGAAAAACTGAAACGATAATATAGTCCGTAACTGCACAAGAGAAACGCAACTTGTGTGTGAAAAGATGCAATATTGCAACAGCCGGAAATAATTTGACTGAAGGAAAAAAAAAAACAGAAAAACTAAGACTTGAAAGCAATTCCCTGAATATGGGTAAATTTTTTGACATTAAATAAAGCAGTGTGAGAGCCACTGAGGTTCATGTTTATCACTTCACTGCGACGACGTTTTCTTTATAGTTTATTATCTCCGCCAACGGAGTTGGGGGAGGTTATGTATTAACCCCTGTTTGCCTGTTTGTTTGTCCACATGATGTCTCAATAAGCTGTTGATGGATTTCAATTAGATTTTATGGCTACGTGGACCATGGACCAAGGAATAGTTAAGTAATTTTGGAGGTGACCTGAGTTGTCTGGTATAGGCGTTGAGGGAGGTATGCATTCTCTGAGTGCTGTCTAGTTTTTACTGTCCTGCTCATTACTATTACTATTTTTATTTATTTATTTATTTATTTATTTACTTCATTATTATTATTATTATTTTTTTTTATTATTATTATTATTATTATTATTATTATTATTATTTATTATTATTATTATTATTATTATTATTATTATTATTATCATTGGTGGTAGGGGGCGGGCTCACCATCCACTTACTCGATGTAGTGCTGCCCTCCGGTGTCTGCCCTATCCTCTTTCATTCTTTCCCCTTCCTTCTGCTTGTGGGTGACTCTACGCTGAGTGACAAGCTAAATGATATCCTGAACACCATGAAACCATTTGCTATGCCGGGTGGTAACCATACAACCATATTTTGGCGCTTGGTGGTTTAGTGGGTAATGAAGGCTCTCCAATCGGATTGAGCCTGAGTAAGTTTACATCTATGGGATGGTTGGGGTTTATTGCTCACGTAATGCCACTTAGGGTTGAGTGAGACTAGTCACTCTCATCTTAAATGTTAGGACCAACTTGCCTAGCCCCGGGCTCCTACGCTGCTCATGGGGAGGCGTGGGATTTGATGATGGATGGATGGATTATTATTATTATTATTATTATTATTATTATCACATCCGCCAACAAAGTTGGAGGAGGTTATGTATTCACCTATGTTTATTTGTCCACACGATATCTCCAAAAGTTCTCAATGAATTTGAATGAAATTTTGTGGATGGGTTGGTCATGGGCCAGGAAAGAATTAATTAAATTTTGGGGTGGATCCGGATCCGGATCCTATTAATCCCGCACAATATCTCCAAAAGG